>NW_027210532.1:0-65956 GCF_027789765.1 Dendropsophus ebraccatus
TGGGCGGGTCCCCAAAATCGGCCCGTCGCAACGTTTGGAGAAGAGAAACGTCGAAAAAAAGACTAAGTCCCAACGTCGACGTGCCCTGTTTGGACCCCCGCCCCGCGGCCGTTTTTTCAGCTAGGGGCCCGAAACTCTGCGGGCGCGTAGTCCTTGACCCCTTCTCTTCAACGACCCCACCAAATTAACTCTAGCCCCTATGGCTCAGGCTGGGCGGGTCCCCAAAATCGGCCCATCGCAACGTTTGGAGAAGAGAAACGTCGAAAAAAAGACTAAGTCCCAACGTCGACGTGCCCTGTTTGGACCCCCGCCCCGCGGCCGTTTTTTCAGCTAGGGGCCCGAAACTCTGCGGGCGCGTAGTCCTTGACCCCTTCTCTTCAACGACCCCACCAAATTAACTCTAGCCCCTATGGCTCAGGCTGGGCGGGTCCCCAAAATCGGCCCATCGCAACGTTTGGAGAAGAGAAACGTCGAAAAAAAGACTAAGTCCCAACGTCGACGTGCCCTGTTTGGACCCCCGCCCCGCGGCCGTTTTTTCAGCTAGGGGCCCGAAACTCTGCGGGCGCGTAGTCCTTGACCCCTTCTCTTCAACGACCCCACCAAATTAACTCTAGCCCCTATGGCTCAGGCTGGGCGGGTCCCCAAAATCGGCCCAGTCGCAACGTTTGGAGAAGAGAAACGTCGAAAAAAAGACTAAGTCCCAACGTCGACGTGCCCTGTTTGGACCCCCGCCCCGCGGCCGTTTTTTCAGCTAGGGGCCCGAAACTCTGCGGGCGCGTAGTCCTTGACCCCTTCTCTTCAACGACCCCACCAAATTAACTCTAGCCCCTATGGCTCAGGCTGGGCGGGTCCCCAAAATCGGCCCATCGCAACGTTTGGAGAAGAGAAACGTCGAAAAAAAGACTAAGTCCCAACGTCGACGTGCCCTGTTTGGACCCCCGCCCCGCGGCCGTTTTTTCAGCTAGGGGCCCGAAACTCTGCGGGCGCGTAGTCCTTGACCCCTTCTCTTCAACGACCCCACCAAATTAACTCTAGCCCCTATGGCTCAGGCTGGGCGGGTCCCCAAAATCGGCCCATCGCAACGTTTGGAGAAGAGAAACGTCGAAAAAAAGACTAAGTCCCAACGTCGACGTGCCCTGTTTGGACCCCCGCCCCGCGGCCGTTTTTTCAGCTAGGGGCCCGAAACTCTGCGGGCGCGTAGTCCTTGACCCCTTCTCTTCAACGACCCCACCAAATTAACTCTAGCCCCTATGGCTCAGGCTGGGCGGGTCCCCAAAATCGGACCCGTCGCAACGTTTGGAGAAGAGAAACGTCGAAAAAAAGACTAAGTCCCAACGTCGACGTGCCCTGTTTGGACCCCCGCCCCGCGGCCGTTTTTTCAGCTAGGGGCCCGAAACACTGCGGGCGCGGAGTCCTTGACCCCTTCTCTTCAACGACCCCACCAAATTAACTCTAGCCCCAATGGCTCAGGCTGGGCGGGTCCCCAAAATCGGCCCAGTCGCAACGTTTGGAGAAGAGAAACGTCGAAAAAAAGACTAAGTCCCAACGTCGACGTGCCCTGTTTGGACCCCCGCCCCGCGGCCGTTTTTTCAGCTAGGGGCCCGAAACTCTGCGGGCGCGTAGTCCTTGACCCCTTCTCTTCAACGACCCCACCAAATTAACTCTAGCCCCTATGGCTCAGGCTGGGCGGGTCCCCAAAATCGGCCCATCGCAACGTTTGGAGAAGAGAAACGTCGAAAAAAAGACTAAGTCCCAACGTCGACGTGCCCTGTTTGGACCCCCGCCCCGCGGCCGTTTTTTCAGCTAGGGGCCCGAAACTCTGCGGGCGCGTAGTCCTTGACCCCTTCTCTTCAACGACCCCACCAAATTAACTCTAGCCCCTATGGCTCAGGCTGGGCGGGTCCCCAAAATCGGCCCGTCGCAACGTTTGGAGAAGAGAAACGTCGAAAAAAAGACTAAGTCCCAACGTCGACGTGCCCTGTTTGGACCCCCGCCCCGCGGCCGTTTTTTTCAGCTAGGGGCCCGAAACTCTGCGGGCGCGTAGTCCTTGACCCCTTCTCTTCAACGACCCCACCAAATTAACTCTAGCCCCTATGGCTCAGGCTGGGCGGGTCCCCAAAATCGACCCGTCGCAACGTTTGGAGAAGAGAAACGTCGAAAAAAAGACTAAGTCCCAACGTCGACGTGCCCTGTTTGGACCCCCGCCCCGCGGCCGTTTTTTCAGCTAGGGGCCCGAAACTCTGCGGGCGCGTAGTCCTTGACCCCTTCTCTTCAACGACCCCACCAAATTAACTCTAGCCCCTATGGCTCAGGCTGGGCGGGTCCCCAAAATCGGCCCGTCGCAACGTTTGGAGAAGAGAAACGTCGAAAAAAAGACTAAGTCCCAACGTCGACGTGCCCTGTTTGGACCCCCGCCCCGCGGCCGTTTTTTCAGCTAGGGGCCCGAAACTCTGCGGGCGCGTAGTCCTTGACCCCTTCTCTTCAACGACCCCACCAAATTAACTCTAGCCCCTATGGCTCAGGCTGGGCGGGTCCCCAAAATCGACCCGTCGCAACGTTTGGAGAAGAGATACGTCGAAAAAAAGACTAAGTCCCAACGTCGACGTGCCCTGTTTGGACCCCCGCCCCGCGGCCGTTTTTTCAGCTAGGGGCCCGAAACTCTGCGGGCGCGTAGTCCTTGACCCCTTCTCTTCAACGACCCCACCAAATTAACTCTAGCCCCTATGGCTAAGGCTGGGCGGGTCCCCAAAATCGGCACGTCGCAACGTTTGGAGAAGAGAAACGTCGAAAAAAAGACTAAGTCCCAACGTCGACGTGCCCTGTTTGGACCCCCGCCCCGCGGCCGTTTTTTCAGCTAGGGGCCCGAAACTCTGCGGGCGCGTAGTCCTTGACCCCTTCTCTTCAACGACCCCACCAAATTAACTCTAGCCCCTATGGCTCAGGCTGGGCGGGTCCCCAAAATCGACCCGTCGCAACGTTTGGAGAAGAGAAACGTCGAAAAAAAGACTAAGTCCCAACGTCGACGTGCCCTGTTTGGACCCCCGCCCCGCGGCCGTTTTTTCAGCTAGGGGCCCGAAACTCTGCGGGCGCGTAGTCCTTGACCCCTTCTCTTCAACGACCCCACCAAATTAACTCTAGCCCCTATGGCTCAGGCTGGGCGGGTCCCCAAAATCGGCCCAGTCGCAACGTTTGGAGAAGAGAAACGTCGAAAAAAAGACTAAGTCCCAACGTCGACGTGCCCTGTTTGGACCCCCGCCCCGCGGCCGTTTTTTCAGCTAGGGGCCCGAAACTCTGCGGGCGCGTAGTCCTTGACCCCTTCTCTTCAACGACCCCACCAAATTAACTCTAGCCCCTATGGCTCAGGCTGGGCGGGTCCCCAAAATCGGCCCAGTCGCAACGTTTGGAGAAGAGAAACGTCGAAAAAAAGACTAAGTCCCAACGTCGACGTGCCCTGTTTGGACCCCCGCCCCGCGGCCGTTTTTTCAGCTAGGGGCCCGAAACTCTGCGGGCGCGTAGTCCTTGACCCCTTCTCTTCAACGACCCCACCAAATTAACTCTAGCCCCTATGGCTCAGGCTGGGCGGGTCCCCAAAATCGGCCCGTCGCAACGTTTGGAGAAGAGAAACGTCGAAAAAAAGACTAAGTCCCAACGTCGACGTGCCCTGTTTGGACCCCCGCCCCGCGGCCGTTTTTTCAGCTAGGGGCCCGAAACTCTGCGGGCGCGTAGTCCTTGACCCCTTCTCTTCAACGACCCCACCAAATTAACTCTAGCCCCTATGGCTCAGGCTGGGCGGGTCCCCAAAATCGGCCCAGTCGCAACGTTTGGAGAAGAGAAACGTCGAAAAAAAGACTAAGTCCCAACGTCGACGTGCCCTGTTTGGACCCCCGCCCCGCGGCCGTTTTTTCAGCTAGGGGCCCGAAACTCTGCGGGCGCGTAGTCCTTGACCCCTTCTCTTCAACGACCCCACCAAATTAACTCTAGCCCCTATGGCTCAGGCTGGGCGGGTCCCCAAAATCGGCCCAGTCGCAACGTTTGGAGAAGAGAAACGTCGAAAAAAAGACTAAGTCCCAACGTCGACGTGCCCTGTTTGGACCCCCGCCCCGCGGCCGTTTTTTCAGCTAGGGGCCCGAAACTCTGCGGGCGCGTAGTCCTTGACCCCTTCTCTTCAACGACCCCACCAAATTAACTCTAGCCCCTATGGCTCAGGCTGGGCGGGTCCCCAAAATCGGCCCAGTCGCAACGTTTGGAGAAGAGAAACGTCGAAAAAAAGACTAAGTCCCAACGTCGACGTGCCCTGTTTGGACCCCCGCCCCGCGGCCGTTTTTTCAGCTAGGGGCCCGAAACTCTGCGGGCGCGTAGTCCTTGACCCCTTCTCTTCAACGACCCCACCAAATTAACTCTAGCCCCTATGGCTCAGGCTGGGCGGGTCCCCAAAATCGGCCCATCGCAACGTTTGGAGAAGAGAAACGTCGAAAAAAAGACTAAGTCCCAACGTCGACGTGCCCTGTTTGGACCCCCGCCCCGCGGCCGTTTTTTCAGCTAGGGGCCCGAAACTCTGCGGGCGCGTAGTCCTTGACCCCTTCTCTTCAACGACCCCACCAAATTAACTCTAGCCCCTATGGCTCAGGCTGGGCGGGTCCCCAAAATCGGCCCATCGCAACGTTTGGAGAAGAGAAACGTCGAAAAAAAGACTAAGTCCCAACGTCGACGTGCCCTGTTTGGACCCCCGCCCCGCGGCCGTTTTTTCAGCTAGGGGCCCGAAACTCTGCGGGCGCGTAGTCCTTGACCCCTTCTCTTCAACGACCCCACCAAATTAACTCTAGCCCCTATGGCTCAGGCTGGGCGGGTCCCCAAAATCGGCCCATCGCAACGTTTGGAGAAGAGAAACGTCGAAAAAAAGACTAAGTCCCAACGTCGACGTGCCCTGTTTGGACCCCCGCCCCGCGGCCGTTTTTTCAGCTAGGGGCCCGAAACTCTGCGGGCGCGTAGTCCTTGACCCCTTCTCTTCAACGACCCCACCAAATTAACTCTAGCCCCTATGGCTCAGGCTGGGCGGGTCCCCAAAATCGGCCCGTCGCAACGTTTGGAGAAGAGAAACGTCGAAAAAAAGACTAAGTCCCAACGTCGACGTGCCCTGTTTGGACCCCCGCCCCGCGGCCGTTTTTTCAGCTAGGGGCCCGAAACTCTGCGGGCGCGTAGTCCTTGACCCCTTCTCTTCAACGACCCCACCAAATTAACTCTAGCCCCTATGGCTCAGGCTGGGCGGGTCCCCAAAATCGGCCCATCGCATCGTTTGGAGAAGAGAAACGTCGAAAAAAAGACTAAGTCCCAACGTCGACGTGCCCTGTTTGGACCCCCGCCCCGCGGCCGTTTTTTCAGCTAGGGGCCCGAAACTCTGCGGGCGCGTAGTCCTTGACCCCTTCTCTTCAACGACCCCACCAAATTAACTCTAGCCCCTATGGCTCAGGCTGGGCGGGTCCCCAAAATCGGCCCGTCGCAACGTTTGGAGAAGAGAAACGTCGAAAAAAAGACTAAGTCCCAACGTCGACGTGCCCTGTTTGGACCCCCGCCCCGCGGCCGTTTTTTCAGCTAGGGGCCCGAAACTCTGCGGGCGCGTAGTCCTTGACCCCTTCTCTTCAACGACCCCACCAAATTAACTCTAGCCCCTATGGCTCAGGCTGGGCGGGTCCCCAAAATCGGCCCAGTCGCAACGTTTGGAGAAGAGAAACGTCGAAAAAAAGACTAAGTCCCAACGTCGACGTGCCCTGTTTGGACCCCCGCCCCGCGGCCGTTTTTTCAGCTAGGGGCCCGAAACTCTGCGGGCGCGTAGTCCTTGACCCCTTCTCTTCAACGACCCCACCAAATTAACTCTAGCCCCTATGGCTCAGGCTGGGCGGGTCCCCAAAATCGACCCATCGCAACGTTTGGAGAAGAGAAACGTCGAAAAAAAGACTAAGTCCCAACGTCGACGTGCCCAGTTTGGACCCCCGCCCCGCGGCCGTTTTTTCAGCTAGGGGCCCGAAACTCTGCGGGCGCGTAGTCCTTGACCCCTTCTCTTCAACGACCCCACCAAATTAACTCTAGCCCCTATGGCTCAGGCTGGGCGGGTCCCCAAAATCGGCCCATCGCAACGTTTGGAGAAGAGAAACGTCGAAAAAAAGACTAAGTCCCAACGTCGACGTGCCCAGTTTGGACCCCCGCCCCGCGGCCGTTTTTTCAGCTAGGGGCCCGAAACTCTGCGGGCGCGTAGTCCTTGACCCCTTCTCTTCAACGACCCCACCAAATTAACTCTAGCCCCTATGGCTCAGGCTGGGCGGGTCCCCAAAATCGGCCCAGTCGCAACGTTTGGAGAAGAGAAACGTCGAAAAAAAGACTAAGTCCCAACGTCGACGTGCCCTGTTTGGACCCCCGCCCCGCGGCCGTTTTTTCAGCTAGGGGCCCGAAACTCTGCGGGCGCGTAGTCCTTGACCCCTTCTCTTCAACGACCCCACCAAATTAACTCTAGCCCCTATGGCTCAGGCTGGGCGGGTCCCCAAAATCGGCCCAGTCGCAACGTTTGGAGAAGAGAAACGTCGAAAAAAAGACTAAGTCCCAACGTCGACGTGCCCTGTTTGGACCCCCGCCCCGCGGCCGTTTTTTCAGCTAGGGGCCCGAAACTCTGCGGGCGCGTAGTCCTTGACCCCTTCTCTTCAACGACCCCACCAAATTAACTCTAGCCCCTATGGCTCAGGCTGGGCGGGTCCCCAAAATCGGCCCATCGCAACGTTTGGAGAAGAGAAACGTCGAAAAAAAGACTAAGTCCCAACGTCGACGTGCCCTGTTTGGACCCCCGCCCCGCGGCCGTTTTTTCAGCTAGGGGCCCGAAACACAGCGGGCGCGTAGTCCTTGACCCCTTCTCTTCAACGACCCCACCAAATTAACTCTAGCCCCTATGGCTCAGGCTGGGCGGGTCCCCAAAATCGGCCCAGTCGCAACGTTTGGAGAAGAGAAACGTCGAAAAAAAGACTAAGTCCCAACGTCGACGTGCCCTGTTTGGACCCCCGCCCCGCGGCCGTTTTTTCAGCTAGGGGCCCGAAACTCTGCGGGCGCGTAGTCCTTGACCCCTTCTCTTCAACGACCCCACCAAATTAACTCTAGCCCCTATGGCTCAGGCTGGGCGGGTCCCCAAAATCGGCCCGTCGCAACGTTTGGAGAAGAGAAACGTCGAAAAAAAGACTAAGTCCCAACGTCGACGTGCCCTGTTTGGACCCCCGCCCCGCGGCCGTTTTTTTAGCTAGGGGCCCGAAACTCTGCGGGCGCGTAGTCCTTGACCCCTTCTCTTCAACGACCCCACCAAATTAACTCTAGCCCCTATGGCTCAGGCTGGGCGGGTCCCCAAAATCGGCCCAGTCGCAACGTTTGGAGAAGAGAAACGTCGAAAAAAAGACTAAGTCCCAACGTCGACGTGCCCTGTTTGGACCCCCGCCCCGCGGCCGTTTTTTCAGCTAGGGGCCCGAAACTCTGCGGGCGCGTAGTCCTTGACCCCTTCTCTTCAACGACCCCACCAAATTAACTCTAGCCCCTATGGCTAAGGCTGGGCGGGTCCCCAAAATCAGCCCGTCGCAACGTTTGGAGAAGAGAAACGTGGAAAAAAAGACTAAGTCCCAACGTCGACGTGCCCTGTTTGGACCCCCGCCCCGCGGCCGTTTTTTCAGCTAGGGGCCCGAAACTCTGCGGGCGCGTAGTCCTTGACCCCTTCTCTTCAACGACCCCACCAAATTAACTCTAGCCCCTATGGCTCAGGCTGGGCGGGTCCCCAAAATCGGCCCGTCGCAACGTTTGGAGAAGAGAAACGTCGAAAAAAAGACTAAGTCCCAACGTCGACGTGCCCTGTTTGGACCCCCGCCCCGCGGCCGTTTTTTCAGCTAGGGGCCCGAAACTCTGCGGGCGCGTAGTCCTTGACCCCTTCTCTTCAACGACCCCACCAAATTAACTCTAGCCCCTATGGCTCAGGCTGGGCGGGTCCCCAAAATCGGCCCATCGCAACGTTTGGAGAAGAGAAACGTCGAAAAAAAGACTAAGTCCCAACGTCGACGTGCCCTGTTTGGACCCCCGCCCCGCGGCCGTTTTTTCAGCTAGGGGCCCGAAACTCTGCGGGCGCGTAGTCCTTGACCCCTTCTCTTCAACGACCCCACCAAATTAACTCTAGCCCCTATGGCTCAGGCTGGGCGGGTCCCCAAAATCGGCCCAGTCGCAACGTTTGGAGAAGAGAAACGTCGAAAAAAAGACTAAGTCCCAACGTCGACGTGCCCTGTTTGGACCCCCGCCCCGCGGCCGTTTTTTCAGCTAGGGGCCCGAAACTCTGCGGGCGCGTAGTCCTTGACCCCTTCTCTTCAACGACCCCACCAAATTAACTCTAGCCCCTATGGCTCAGGCTGGGCGGGTCCCCAAAATCGGCCCAGTCGCAACGTTTGGAGAAGAGAAACGTCGAAAAAAAGACTAAGTCCCAACGTCGACGTGCCCTGTTTGGACCCCCGCCCCGCGGCCGTTTTTTCAGCTAGGGGCCCGAAACTCTGCGGGCGCGTAGTCCTTGACCCCTTCTCTTCAACGACCCCACCAAATTAACTCTAGCCCCTATGGCTCAGGCTGGGCGGGTCCCCAAAATCGGCCCATCGCAACGTTTGGAGAAGAGAAACGTCGAAAAAAAGACTAAGTCCCAACGTCGACGTGCCCTGTTTGGACCCCCGCCCCGCGGCCGTTTTTTCAGCTAGGGGCCCGAAACTCTGCGGGCGCGTAGTCCTTGACCCCTTCTCTTCAACGACCCCACCAAATTAACTCTAGCCCCTATGGCTCAGGCTGGGCGGGTCCCCAAAATCGGCCCAGTCGCAACGTTTGGAGAAGAGAAACGTCGAAAAAAAGACTAAGTCCCAACGTCGACGTGCCCTGTTTGGACCCCCGCCCCGCGGCCGTTTTTTCAGCTAGGGGCCCGAAACTCTGCGGGCGCGTAGTCCTTGACCCCTTCTCTTCAACGACCCCACCAAATTAACTCTAGCCCCTATGGCTCAGGCTGGGCGGGTCCCCAAAATCGGCCCAGTCGCAACGTTTGGAGAAGAGAAACGTCGAAAAAAAGACTAAGTCCCAACGTCGACGTGCCCTGTTTGGACCCCCGCCCCGCGGCCGTTTTTTCAGCTAGGGGCCCGAAACTCTGCGGGCGCGTAGTCCTTGACCCCTTCTCTTCAACGACCCCACCAAATTAACTCTAGCCCCTATGGCTCAGGCTGGGCGGGTCCCCAAAATCGGCCCGTCGCAACGTTTGGAGAAGAGAAACGTCGAAAAAAAGACTAAGTCCCAACGTCGACGTGCCCTGTTTGGACCCCCGCCCCGCGGCCGTTTTTTCAGCTAGGGGCCCGAAACTCTGCGGGCGCGTAGTCCTTGACCCCTTCTCTTCAACGACCCCACCAAATTAACTCTAGCCCCTATGGCTCAGGCTGGGCGGGTCCCCAAAATCGGCCCAGTCGCAACGTTTGGAGAAGAGAAACGTCGAAAAAAAGACTAAGTCCCAACGTCGACGTGCCCTGTTTGGACCCCCGCCCCGCGGCCGTTTTTTCAGCTAGGGGCCCGAAACTCTGCGGGCGCGTAGTCCTTGACCCCTTCTCTTCAACGACCCCACCAAATTAACTCTAGCCCCTATGGCTCAGGCTGGGCGGGTCCCCAAAATCGGCCCGTCGCAACGTTTGGAGAAGAGAAACGTCGAAAAAAAGACTAAGTCCCAACGTCGACGTGCCCTGTTTGGACCCCCGCCCCGCGGCCGTTTTTTCAGCTAGGGGCCCGAAACTCTGCGGGCGCGTAGTCCTTGACCCCTTCTCTTCAACGACCCCACCAAATTAACTCTAGCCCCTATGGCTCAGGCTGGGCGGGTCCCCAAAATCGGCCCGTCGCAACGTTTGGAGAAGAGAAACGTCGAAAAAAAGACTAAGTCCCAACGTCGACGTGCCCTGTTTGGACCCCCGCCCCGCGGCCGTTTTTTCAGCTAGGGGCCCGAAACTCTGCGGGCGCGTAGTCCTTGACCCCTTCTCTTCAACGACCCCACCAAATTAACTCTAGCCCCTATGGCTCAGGCTGGGCGGGTCCCCAAAATCGGCCCATCGCAACGTTTGGAGAAGAGAAACGTCGAAAAAAAGACTAAGTCCCAACGTCGACGTGCCCTGTTTGGACCCCCGCCCCGCGGCCGTTTTTTCAGCTAGGGGCCCGAAACTCTGCGGGCGCGTAGTCCTTGACCCCTTCTCTTCAACGACCCCACCAAATTAACTCTAGCCCCTATGGCTCAGGCTGGGCGGGTCCCCAAAATCGGCCCGTCGCAACGTTTGGAGAAGAGAAACGTCGAAAAAAAGACTAAGTCCCAACGTCGACGTGCCCTGTTTGGACCCCCGCCCCGCGGCCGTTTTTTCAGCTAGGGGCCCGAAACTCTGCGGGCGCGTAGTCCTTGACCCCTTCTCTTCAACGACCCCACCAAATTAACTCTAGCCCCTATGGCTCAGGCTGGGCGGGTCCCCAAAATCGGCCCATCGCAACGTTTGGAGAAGAGAAACGTCGAAAAAAAGACTAAGGGGGGTGGGGGGGGGGGGGGGGGGGGGGGGGGGGGGGGGGGGGGGGGGGGGGGGGGGGGGGGGGGGTGGGGGGGGGGGGGGGGGGGGGGGGGGGGGGGGGGGGGGGGGGGGGGGGGGGGGGGGGGGTGGGGGGGGGGGGGGGGGGGGTGGGGGGGGGGGGGGGGGGGGGGGGTGGGGGGGGGGGGGGGGGGGGGGGGGGGGGGGGGGGTGGGGGGGGGGGGGGGGGGGGGGGGGGGGGGGGGGGGGGGGGGGGGGGGGGGGGGGGGGGGGGGGGGGGGGGGGGGGGGGGGGGGGTGGGGGGGGGGGGGGGGGGGGGGGGGGGGGGGGGGGGGGGGGGGGGGGGGGGGGGGGGGGGGGGGGGGGGGGGGGGGGGGGGGGGGGGGGGTGGGGGGGGGGGGGGGGGGGGGGGGGGGGGGGGGGGGGGGGGGGGGGGGGGGGGGGGGGGGGGGTGGGGGGGGGGGGGGGGGGGGGGGGGGGGGGGGGGGGGGGGGGGGGGGGGGGGGGGGGGGGGGGGGGGGGGGGGGGGGGGGGGGGGGGGGGGGTGGGGGGGGGGGGGGGGGGGGGGGGGGGGGGGGGGGGGGGGGGGGGGGGGGGGGGGTGGGGGGGGGGGGGGGGGGGGGGGGGGGGGGGTGGGGGGGGGGGGGGGGGGGGGGGGGGGGGGGGGGGGGGGGGGGGGGGGGGGGGGGGGGGGGGGGGGGGGGGGGGGGGGGGGGGGGGGGTGGGGGGGGGGGGGGGGGGGGGGGGGGGGGGGGGGGGGGGGGGGGGGGGGGGGGGGGGGGGGGGGGGGGGGGGGGGGGGGGGGGGGGGGGGGGGGGGGGGGGGGGGGGGGGGGGGGGGGGGGGGGGGGGGGGGGGGGGGGGGGGGGGGGGGGGGGGGGGGGGGGGGGGGGGGGGGGGGGGGGGGGGGGGGGGGGGGGGGGGGGGGGGGGGGGGGGGGGGGGGGGGGGGGGGGGGGGGGGGGGGGGGGGGGGGGGGGGGGGGGGGGGGGGGGGGGGGGGGGGGGGTGGGGGGGGGGGGGGGGGGGGGGGGGGGGGGGGGGGGGGGGGGGGGGGGGGGGGGGGGGGGGGGGGGGGGGGGGGGGGGGGGGGGGGGGGGGGGGGGGGGGGGGGGGGGGGGGGGGGGGGGGGGGGGGGGGGGGGGGGGGGGGGGGGGGGGGGGGGGGGGGGGGGGGGGGGGGGGGGGGGGGGGGGGGGGGGGGGGGGGGGGGGGGGGGGGGGGGGGGGGGGGGGGGGGGGGGGGGGGGGGGGGGGGGGGGGGGGGGGGGGGGGGGGGGGGGGGGGGGGGGGGGGGGGGGGGGGGGGGGTGGGGGGGGTCTGGGGGGGGGGGGGGGGGGGGGGGGGGGGGGGGGGGGGGGGGGGGGGCGGGGGGGGCCTATGGCTGGGCTGGGCGGGTCCCCAAAATCGGCCCATCGCAACGTTTGGAGAAGAGAAACGTCGAAAAAAAGACTAAGTCCCAACGTCGACGTGCCCTGTTTGGACCCCCGCCCCGCGGCCGTTTTTTCAGCTAGGGGCCCGAAACTCTGCGGGCGCGTAGTCCTTGACCCCTTCTCTTCAACGACCCCACCAAATTAACTCTAGCCCCTATGGCTCAGGCTGGGCGGGTCCCCAAAATCGGCCCAGTCGCAACGTTTGGAGAAGAGAAACGTCGAAAAAAAGACTAAGTCCCAACGTCGACGTGCCCTGTTTGGACCCCCGCCCCGCGGCCGTTTTTTCAGCTAGGGGCCCGAAACTCTGCGGGCGCGTAGTCCTTGACCCCTTCTCTTCAACGACCCCACCAAATTAACTCTAGCCCCTATGGCTCAGGCTGGGCGGGTCCCCAAAATCGGCCCAGTCGCAACGTTTGGAGAAGAGAAACGTCGAAAAAAAGACTAAGTCCCAACGTCGACGTGCCCTGTTTGGACCCCCGCCCCGCGGCCGTTTTTTCAGCTAGGGGCCCGAAACTCTGCGGGCGCGTAGTCCTTGACCCCTTCTCTTCAACGACCCCACCAAATTAACTCTAGCCCCTATGGCTCAGGCTGGGCGGGTCCCCAAAATCGGCCCAGTCGCAACGTTTGGAGAAGAGAAACGTCGAAAAAAAGACTAAGTCCCAACGTCGACGTGCCCTGTTTGGACCCCCGCCCCGCGGCCGTTTTTTCAGCTAGGGGCCCGAAACTCTGCGGGCGCGTAGTCCTTGACCCCTTCTCTTCAACGACCCCACCAAATTAACTCTAGCCCCTATGGCTCAGGCTGGGCGGGTCCCCAAAATCGGCCCATCGCAACGTTTGGAGAAGAGAAACGTCGAAAAAAAGACTAAGTCCCAACGTCGACGTGCCCTGTTTGGACCCCCGCCCCGCGGCCGTTTTTTCAGCTAGGGGCCCGAAACTCTGCGGGCGCGTAGTCCTTGACCCCTTCTCTTCAACGACCCCACCAAATTAACTCTAGCCCCTATGGCTCAGGCTGGGCGGGTCCCCAAAATCGGACCCGTCGCAACGTTTGGAGAAGAGAAACGTCGAAAAAAAGACTAAGTCCCAACGTCGACGTGCCCTGTTTGGACCCCCGCCCCGCGGCCGTTTTTTCAGCTAGGGGCCCGAAACTCTGCGGGCGCGTAGTCCTTGACCCCTTCTCTTCAACGACCCCACCAAATTAACTCTAGCCCCTATGGCTCAGGCTGGGCGGGTCCCCAAAATCGGCCCATCGCAACGTTTGGAGAAGAGAAACGTCGAAAAAAAGACTAAGTCCCAACGTCGACGTGCCCTGTTTGGACCCCCGCCCCGCGGCCGTTTTTTCAGCTAGGGGCCCGAAACTCTGCGGGCGCGTAGTCCTTGACCCCTTCTCTTCAACGACCCCACCAAATTAACTCTAGCCCCTATGGCTCAGGCTGGGCGGGTCCCCAAAATCGGACCCGTCGCAACGTTTGGAGAAGAGAAACGTCGAAAAAAAGACTAAGTCCCAACGTCGACGTGCCCTGTTTGGACCCCCGCCCCGCGGCCGTTTTTTCAGCTAGGGGCCCGAAACTCTGCGGGCGCGTAGTCCTTGACCCCTTCTCTTCAACGACCCCACCAAATTAACTCTAGCCCCTATGGCTCAGGCTGGGCGGGTCCCCAAAATCGGCCCAGTCGCAACGTTTGGAGAAGAGAAACGTCGAAAAAAAGACTAAGTCCCAACGTCGACGTGCCCTGTTTGGACCCCCGCCCCGCGGCCGTTTTTTCAGCTAGGGGCCCGAAACTCTGCGGGCGCGTAGTCCTTGACCCCTTCTCTTCAACGACCCCACCAAATTAACTCTAGCCCCTATGGCTCAGGCTGGGCGGGTCCCCAAAATCGGCCCGTCGCAACGTTTGGAGAAGAGAAACGTCGAAAAAAAGACTAAGTCCCAACGTCGACGTGCCCTGTTTGGACCCCCGCCCCGCGGCCGTTTTTTCAGCTAGGGGCCCGAAACTCTGCGGGCGCGTAGTCCTTGACCCCTTCTCTTCAACGACCCCACCAAATTAACTCTAGCCCCTATGGCTCAGGCTGGGCGGGTCCCCAAAATCGGCCCGTCGCAACGTTTGGAGAAGAGAAACGTCGAAAAAAAGACTAAGTCCCAACGTCGACGTGCCCTGTTTGGACCCCCGCCCCGCGGCCGTTTTTTCAGCTAGGGGCCCGAAACTCTGCGGGCGCGTAGTCCTTGACCCCTTCTCTTCAACGACCCCACCAAATTAACTCTAGCCCCTATGGCTCAGGCTGGGCGGGTCCCCAAAATCGGCCCAGTCGCAACGTTTGGAGAAGAGAAACGTCGAAAAAAAGACTAAGTCCCAACGTCGACGTGCCCTGTTTGGACCCCCGCCCCGCGGCCGTTTTTTCAGCTAGGGGCCCGAAACTCTGCGGGCGCGTAGTCCTTGACCCCTTCTCTTCAACGACCCCACCAAATTAACTCTAGCCCCTATGGCTCAGGCTGGGCGGGTCCCCAAAATCGGCCCATCGCAACGTTTGGAGAAGAGAAACGTCGAAAAAAAGACTAAGTCCCAACGTCGACGTGCCCTGTTTGGACCCCCGCCCCGCGGCCGTTTTTTCAGCTAGGGGCCCGAAACTCTGCGGGCGCGTAGTCCTTGACCCCTTCTCTTCAACGACCCCACCAAATTAACTCTAGCCCCTATGGCTCAGGCTGGGCGGGTCCCCAAAATCGGCCCATCGCAACGTTTGGAGAAGAGAAACGTCGAAAAAAAGACTAAGTCCCAACGTCGACGTGCCCTGTTTGGACCCCCGCCCCGCGGCCGTTTTTTCAGCTAGGGGCCCGAAACTCTGCGGGCGCGTAGTCCTTGACCCCTTCTCTTCAACGACCCCACCAAATTAACTCTAGCCCCTATGGCTCAGGCTGGGCGGGTCCCCAAAATCGGCCCGTCGCAACGTTTGGAGAAGAGAAACGTCGAAAAAAAGACTAAGTCCCAACGTCGACGTGCCCTGTTTGGACCCCCGCCCCGCGGCCGTTTTTTCAGCTAGGGGCCCGAAACTCTGCGGGCGCGTAGTCCTTGACCCCTTCTCTTCAACGACCCCACCAAATTAACTCTAGCCCCTATGGCTCAGGCTGGGCGGGTCCCCAAAATCGGCCCGTCGCAACGTTTGGAGAAGAGAAACGTCGAAAAAAAGACTAAGTCCCAACGTCGACGTGCCCTGTTTGGACCCCCGCCCCGCGGCCGTTTTTTCAGCTAGGGGCCCGAAACTCTGCGGGCGCGTAGTCCTTGACCCCTTCTCTTCAACGACCCCACCAAATTAACTCTAGCCCCTATGGCTCAGGCTGGGCGGGTCCCCAAAATCGGCCCATCGCAACGTTTGGAGAAGAGAAACGTCGAAAAAAAGACTAAGTCCCAACGTCGACGTGCCCTGTTTGGACCCCCGCCCCGCGGCCGTTTTTTCAGCTAGGGGCCCGAAACTCTGCGGGCGCGTAGTCCTTGACCCCTTCTCTTCAACGACCCCACCAAATTAACTCTAGCCCCTATGGCTCAGGCTGGGCGGGTCCCCAAAATCGGCCCAGTCGCAACGTTTGGAGAAGAGAAACGTCGAAAAAAAGACTAAGTCCCAACGTCGACGTGCCCTGTTTGGACCCCCGCCCCGCGGCCGTTTTTTCAGCTAGGGGCCCGAAACTCTGCGGGCGCGTAGTCCTTGACCCCTTCTCTTCAACGACCCCACCAAATTAACTCTAGCCCCTATGGCTCAGGCTGGGCGGGTCCCCAAAATCGGCCCAGTCGCAACGTTTGGAGAAGAGAAACGTCGAAAAAAAGACTAAGTCCCAACGTCGACGTGCCCTGTTTGGACCCCCGCCCCGCGGCCGTTTTTTCAGCTAGGGGCCCGAAACTCTGCGGGCGCGTAGTCCTTGACCCCTTCTCTTCAACGACCCCACCAAATTAACTCTAGCCCCTATGGCTCAGGCTGGGCGGGTCCCCAAAATCGGCCCATCGCAACGTTTGGAGAAGAGAAACGTCGAAAAAAAGACTAAGTCCCAACGTCGACGTGCCCTGTTTGGACCCCCGCCCCGCGGCCGTTTTTTCAGCTAGGGGCCCGAAACTCTGCGGGCGCGTAGTCCTTGACCCCTTCTCTTCAACGACCCCACCAAATTAACTCTAGCCCCTATGGCTCAGGCTGGGCGGGTCCCCAAAATCGGCCCGTCGCAACGTTTGGAGAAGAGAAACGTCGAAAAAAAGACTAAGTCCCAACGTCGACGTGCCCTGTTTGGACCCCCGCCCCGCGGCCGTTTTTTCAGCTAGGGGCCCGAAACTCTGCGGGCGCGTAGTCCTTGACCCCTTCTCTTCAACGACCCCACCAAATTAACTCTAGCCCCTATGGCTCAGGCTGGGCGGGTCCCCAAAATCGGCCCGTCGCAACGTTTGGAGAAGAGAAACGTCGAAAAAAAGACTAAGTCCCAACGTCGACGTGCCCTGTTTGGACCCCCGCCCCGCGGCCGTTTTTTCAGCTAGGGGCCCGAAACTCTGCGGGCGCGTAGTCCTTGACCCCTTCTCTTCAACGACCCCACCAAATTAACTCTAGCCCCTATGGCTCAGGCTGGGCGGGTCCCCAAAATCGGCCCGTCGCAACGTTTGGAGAAGAGAAACGTCGAAAAAAAGACTAAGTCCCAACGTCGACGTGCCCTGTTTGGACCCCCGCCCCGCGGCCGTTTTTTCAGCTAGGGGCCCGAAACTCTGCGGGCGCGTAGTCCTTGACCCCTTCTCTTCAACGACCCCACCAAATTAACTCTAGCCCCTATGGCTCAGGCTGGGCGGGTCCCCAAAATCGGCCCATCGCAACGTTTGGAGAAGAGAAACGTCGAAAAAAAGACTAAGTCCCAACGTCGACGTGCCCTGTTTGGACCCCCGCCCCGCGGCCGTTTTTTCAGCTAGGGGCCCGAAACTCTGCGGGCGCGTAGTCCTTGACCCCTTCTCTTCAACGACCCCACCAAATTAACTCTAGCCCCTATGGCTCAGGCTGGGCGGGTCCCCAAAATCGGCCCATCGCAACGTTTGGAGAAGATAAACGTCGAAAAAAAGACTAAGTCCCAACGTCGACGTGCCCTGTTTGGACCCCCGCCCCGCGGCCGTTTTTTCAGCTAGGGGCCCGAAACTCTGCGGGCGCGTAGTCCTTGACCCCTTCTCTTCAACGACCCCACCAAATTAACTCTAGCCCCTATGGCTCAGGCTGGGCGGGTCCCCAAAATCGGCCCGTCGCAACGTTTGGAGAAGAGAAACGTCGAAAAAAAGACTAAGTCCCAACGTCGACGTGCCCTGTTTGGACCCCCGCCCCGCGGCCGTTTTTTCAGCTAGGGGCCCGAAACTCTGCGGGCGCGTAGTCCTTGACCCCTTCTCTTCAACGACCCCACCAAATTAACTCTAGCCCCTATGGCTCAGGCTGGGCGGGTCCCCAAAATCGGCCCATCGCAACGTTTGGAGAAGAGAAACGTCGAAAAAAAGACTAAGTCCCAACGTCGACGTGCCCTGTTTGGACCCCCGCCCCGCGGCCGTTTTTTCAGCTAGGGGCCCGAAACTCTGCGGGCGCGTAGTCCTTGACCCCTTCTCTTCAACGACCCCACCAAATTAACTCTAGCCCCTATGGCTCAGGCTGGGCGGGTCCCCAAAATCGGCCCATCGCAACGTTTGGAGAAGAGAAACGTCGAAAAAAAGACTAAGTCCCAACGTCGACGTGCCCTGTTTGGACCCCCGCCCCGCGGCCGTTTTTTCAGCTAGGGGCCCGAAACTCTGCGGGCGCGTAGTCCTTGACCCCTTCTCTTCAACGACCCCACCAAATTAACTCTAGCCCCTATGGCTCAGGCTGGGCGGGTCCCCAAAATCGGACCCGTCGCAACGTTTGGAGAAGAGAAACGTCGAAAAAAAGACTAAGTCCCAACGTCGACGTGCCCTGTTTGGACCCCCGCCCCGCGGCCGTTTTTTCAGCTAGGGGCCCGAAACTCTGCGGGCGCGTAGTCCTTGACCCCTTCTCTTCAACGACCCCACCAAATTAACTCTAGCCCCTATGGCTCAGGCTGGGCGGGTCCCCAAAATCGGCCCAGTCGCAACGTTTGGAGAAGAGAAACGTCGAAAAAAAGACTAAGTCCCAACGTCGACGTGCCCTGTTTGGACCCCCGCCCCGCGGCCGTTTTTTCAGCTAGGGGCCCGAAACTCTGCGGGCGCGTAGTCCTTGACCCCTTCTCTTCAACGACCCCACCAAATTAACTCTAGCCCCTATGGCTCAGGCTGGGCGGGTCCCCAAAATCGGCCCATCGCAACGTTTGGAGAAGAGAAACGTCGAAAAAAAGACTAAGTCCCAACGTCGACGTGCCCTGTTTGGACCCCCGCCCCGCGGCCGTTTTTTCAGCTAGGGGCCCGAAACTCTGCGGGCGCGTAGTCCTTGACCCCTTCTCTTCAACGACCCCACCAAATTAACTCTAGCCCCTATGGCTCAGGCTGGGCGGGTCCCCAAAATCGGACCCATCGCAACGTTTGGAGAAGAGAAACGTCGAAAAAAAGACTAAGTCCCAACGTCGACGTGCCCTGTTTGGACCCCCGCCCCGCGGCCGTTTTTTCAGCTAGGGTCCCGAAACTCTGCGGGCGCGTAGTCCTTGACCCCTTCTCTTCAACGACCCCACCAAATTAACTCTAGCCCCTATGGCTCAGGCTGGGCGGGTCCCCAAAATCGGCACGTCGCAACGTTTGGAGAAGAGAAACGTCGAAAAAAAGACTAAGTCCCAACGTCGACGTGCCCTGTTTGGACCCCCGCCCCGCGGCCGTTTTTTCAGCTAGGGGCCCGAAACTCTGCGGGCGCGTAGTCCTTGACCCCTTCTCTTCAACGACCCCACCAAATTAACTCTAGCCCCTATGGCTCAGGCTGGGCGGGTCCCCAAAATCGGACCCGTCGCAACGTTTGGAGAAGAGAAACGTCGAAAAAAAGACTAAGTCCCAACGTCGACGTGCCCTGTTTGGACCCCCGCCCCGCGGCCGTTTTTTCAGCTAGGGGCCCGAAACTCTGCGGGCGCGTAGTCCTTGACCCCTTCTCTTCAACGACCCCACCAAATTAACTCTAGCCCCTATGGCTCAGGCTGGGCGGGTCCCCAAAATCGGCCCGTCGCAACGTTTGGAGAAGAGAAACGTCGAAAAAAAGACTAAGTCCCAACGTCGACGTGCCCTGTTTGGACCCCCGCCCCGCGGCCGTTTTTTCAGCTAGGGGCCCGAAACTCTGCGGGCGCGTAGTCCTTGACCCCTTCTCTTCAACGACCCCACCAAATTAACTCTAGCCCCTATGGCTCAGGCTGGGCGGGTCCCCAAAATCGGACCCGTCGCAACGTTTGGAGAAGAGAAACGTCGAAAAAAAGACTAAGTCCCAACGTCGACGTGCCCTGTTTGGACCCCCGCCCCGCGGCCGTTTTTTCAGCTAGGGGCCCGAAACTCTGCGGGCGCGTAGTCCTTGACCCCTTCTCTTCAACGACCCCACCAAATTAACTCTAGCCCCTATGGCTCAGGCTGGGCGGGTCCCCAAAATCGGCCCAGTCGCAACGTTTGGAGAAGAGAAACGTCGAAAAAAAGACTAAGTCCCAACGTCGACGTGCCCTGTTTGGACCCCCGCCCCGCGGCCGTTTTTTCAGCTAGGGGCCCGAAACTCTGCGGGCGCGTAGTCCTTGACCCCTTCTCTTCAACGACCCCACCAAATTAACTCTAGCCCCTATGGCTCAGGCTGGGCGGGTCCCCAAAATCGGCCCAGTCGCAACGTTTGGAGAAGAGAAACGTCGAAAAAAAGACTAAGTCCCAACGTCGACGTGCCCTGTTTGGACCCCCGCCCCGCGGCCGTTTTTTCAGCTAGGGGCCCGAAACTCTGCGGGCGCGTAGTCCTTGACCCCTTCTCTTCAACGACCCCACCAAATTAACTCTAGCCCCTATGGCTCAGGCTGGGCGGGTCCCCAAAATCGGCCCATCGCAACGTTTGGAGAAGAGAAACGTCGAAAAAAAGACTAAGTCCCAACGTCGACGTGCCCTGTTTGGACCCCCGCCCCGCGGCCGTTTTTTCAGCTAGGGGCCCGAAACTCTGCGGGCGCGTAGTCCTTGACCCCTTCTCTTCAACGACCCCACCAAATTAACTCTAGCCCCTATGGCTCAGGCTGGGCGGGTCCCCAAAATCGGCCCAGTCGCAACGTTTGGAGAAGAGAAACGTCGAAAAAAAGACTAAGTCCCAACGTCGACGTGCCCTGTTTGGACCCCCGCCCCGCGGCCGTTTTTTCAGCTAGGGGCCCGAAACTCTGCGGGCGCGTAGTCCTTGACCCCTTCTCTTCAACGACCCCACCAAATTAACTCTAGCCCCTATGGCTCAGGCTGGGCGGGTCCCCAAAATCGGCCCAGTCGCAACGTTTGGAGAAGAGAAACGTCGAAAAAAAGACTAAGTCCCAACGTCGACGTGCCCTGTTTGGACCCCCGCCCCGCGGCCGTTTTTTCAGCTAGGGGCCCGAAACTCTGCGGGCGCGTAGTCCTTGACCCCTTCTCTTCAACGACCCCACCAAATTAACTCTAGCCCCTATGGCTCAGGCTGGGCGGGTCCCCAAAATCGGCCCAGTCGCAACGTTTGGAGAAGAGAAACGTCGAAAAAAAGACTAAGTCCCAACGTCGACGTGCCCTGTTTGGACCCCCGCCCCGCGGCCGTTTTTTCAGCTAGGGGCCCGAAACTCTGCGGGCGCGTAGTCCTTGACCCCTTCTCTTCAACGACCCCACCAAATTAACTCTAGCCCCTATGGCTCAGGCTGGGCGGGTCCCCAAAATCGGCCCATCGCAACGTTTGGAGAAGAGAAACGTCGAAAAAAAGACTAAGTCCCAACGTCGACGTGCCCTGTTTGGACCCCCGCCCCGCGGCCGTTTTTTCAGCTAGGGGCCCGAAACTCTGCGGGCGCGTAGTCCTTGACCCCTTCTCTTCAACGACCCCACCAAATTAACTCTAGCCCCTATGGCTCAGGCTGGGCGGGTCCCCAAAATCGGCCCATCGCAACGTTTGGAGAAGAGAAACGTCGAAAAAAAGACTAAGTCCCAACGTCGACGTGCCCTGTTTGGACCCCCGCCCCGCGGCCGTTTTTTAAGCTAGGGGCCCGAAACTCTGCGGGCGCGTAGTCCTTGACCCCTTCTCTTCAACGACCCCACCAAATTAACTCTAGCCCCAATGGCTCAGGCTGGGCGGGTCCCCAAAATCGGCCCAGTCGCAACGTTTGGAGAAGAGAAACGTCGAAAAAAAGACTAAGTCCCAACGTCGACGTGCCCTGTTTGGACCCCCGCCCCGCGGCCGTTTTTTCAGCTAGGGGCCCGAAACTCTGCGGGCGCGTAGTCCTTGACCCCTTCTCTTCAACGACCCCACCAAATTAACTCTAGCCCCTATGGCTCAGGCTGGGCGGGTCCCCAAAATCGGCCCATCGCAACGTTTGGAGAAGAGAAACGTCGAAAAAAAGACTAAGTCCCAACGTCGACGTGCCCTGTTTGGACCCCCGCCCCGCGGCCGTTTTTTCAGCTAGGGGCCCGAAACTCTGCGGGCGCGTAGTCCTTGACCCCTTCTCTTCAACGACCCCACCAAATTAACTCTAGCCCCTATGGCTCAGGCTGGGCGGGTCCCCAAAATCGGACCCGTCGCAACGTTTGGAGAAGAGAAACGTCGAAAAAAAGACTAAGTCCCAACGTCGACGTGCCCTGTTTGGACCCCCGCCCCGCGGCCGTTTTTTCAGCTAGGGGCCCGAAACTCTGCGGGCGCGTAGTCCTTGACCCCTTCTCTTCAACGACCCCACCAAATTAACTCTAGCCCCTATGGCTCAGGCTGGGCGGGTCCCCAAAATCGGACCCGTCGCAACGTTTGGAGAAGAGAAACGTCGAAAAAAAGACTAAGTCCCAACGTCGACGTGCCCTGTTTGGACCCCCGCCCCGCGGCCGTTTTTTCAGCTAGGGGCCCGAAACTCTGCGGGCGCGTAGTCCTTGACCCCTTCTCTTCAACGACCCCACCAAATTAACTCTAGCCCCTATGGCTCAGGCTGGGCGGGTCCCCAAAATCGGCCCAGTCGCAACGTTTGGAGAAGAGAAACGTCGAAAAAAAGACTAAGTCCCAACGTCGACGTGCCCTGTTTGGACCCCCGCCCCGCGGCCGTTTTTTCAGCTAGGGGCCCGAAACTCTGCGGGCGCGTAGTCCTTGACCCCTTCTCTTCAACGACCCCACCAAATTAACTCTAGCCCCTATGGCTCAGGCTGGGCGGGTCCCCAAAATCGGACCCGCCGCAACGTTTGGAGAAGAGAAACGTCGAAAAAAAGACTAAGTCCCAACGTCGACGTGCCCTGTTTGGACCCCCGCCCCGCGGCCGTTTTTTCAGCTAGGGGCCCGAAACTCTGCGGGCGCGTAGTCCTTGACCCCTTCTCTTCAACGACCCCACCAAATTAACTCTAGCCCCTATGGCTCAGGCTGGGCGGGTCCCCAAAATCGGCCCAGTCGCAACGTTTGGAGAAGAGAAACGTCGAAAAAAAGACTAAGTCCCAACGTCGACGTGCCCTGTTTGGACCCCCGCCCCGCGGCCGTTTTTTCAGCTAGGGGCCCGAAACTCTGCGGGCGCGTAGTCCTTGACCCCTTCTCTTCAACGACCCCACCAAATTAACTCTAGCCCCTATGGCTCAGGCTGGGCGGGTCCCCAAAATCGGCCCAGTCGCAACGTTTGGAGAAGAGAAACGTCGAAAAAAAGACTAAGTCCCAACGTCGACGTGCCCTGTTTGGACCCCCGCCCCGCGGCCGTTTTTTCAGCTAGGGGCCCGAAACTCTGCGGGCGCGTAGTCCTTGACCCCTTCTCTTCAACGACCCCACCAAATTAACTCTAGCCCCAATGGCTCAGGCTGGGCGGGTCCCCAAAATCGGCCCGTCGCAACGTTTGGAGAAGAGAAACGTCGAAAAAAAGACTAAGTCCCAACGTCGACGTGCCCTGTTTGGACCCCCGCCCCGCGGCCGTTTTTTCAGCTAGGGGCCCGAAACTCTGCGGGCGCGTAGTCCTTGACCCCTTCTCTTCAACGACCCCACCAAATTAACTCTAGCCCCTATGGCTCAGGCTGGGCGGGTCCCCAAAATCGACCCGTCGCAACGTTTGGAGAAGAGAAACGTCGAAAAAAAGACTAAGTCCCAACGTCGACGTGCCCAGTTTGGACCCCCGCCCCGCGGCCGTTTTTTCAGCTAGGGGCCCGAAACTCTGCGGGCGCGTAGTCCTTGACCCCTTCTCTTCAACGACCCCACCAAATTAACTCTAGCCCCTATGGCTCAGGCTGGGCGGGTCCCCAAAATCGGCCCGTCGCAACGTTTGGAGAAGAGAAACGTCGAAAAAAAGACTAAGTCCCAACGTCGACGTGCCCTGTTTGGACCCCCGCCCCGCGGCCGTTTTTTCAGCTAGGGGCCCGAAACTCTGCGGGCGCGTAGTCCTTGACCCCTTCTATTCAACGACCCCACCAAATTAACTATAGCCCCTATGGCTCAGGCTGGGCGGGTCCCCAAAATCGGCCCGTCGCAACGTTTGGAGAAGAGAAACGTCGAAAAAAAGACTAAGTCCCAACGTCGACGTGCCCTGTTTGGACCCCCGCCCCGCGGCCGTTTTTTCAGCTAGGGGCCCGAAACTCTGCGGGCGCGTAGTCCTTGACCCCTTCTCTTCAACGACCCCACCAAATTAACTCTAGCCCCTATGGCTCAGGCTGGGCGGGTCCCCAAAATCGGCCCAGTCGCAACGTTTGGAGAAGAGAAACGTCGAAAAAAAGACTAAGTCCCAACGTCGACGTGCCCTGTTTGGACCCCCGCCCCGCGGCCGTTTTTTCAGCTAGGGGCCCGAAACTCTGCGGGCGCGTAGTCCTTGACCCCTTCTCTTCAACGACCCCACCAAATTAACTCTAGCCCCTATGGCTCAGGCTGGGCGGGTCCCCAAAATCGGCCCAGTCGCAACGTTTGGAGAAGAGAAACGTCGAAAAAAAGACTAAGTCCCAACGTCGACGTGCCCTGTTTGGACCCCCGCCCCGCGGCCGTTTTTTCAGCTAGGGGCCCGAAACTCTGCGGGCGCGTAGTCCTTGACCCCTTCTCTTCAACGACCCCACCAAATTAACTCTAGCCCCTATGGCTCAGGCTGGGCGGGTCCCCAAAATCGGCCCGTCGCAACGTTTGGAGAAGAGAAACGTCGAAAAAAAGACTAAGTCCCAACGTCGACGTGCCCTGTTTGGACCCCCGCCCCGCGGCCGTTTTTTCAGCTAGGGGCCCGAAACTCTGCGGGCGCGTAGTCCTTGACCCCTTCTCTTCAACGACCCCACCAAATTAACTCTAGCCCCTATGGCTCAGGCTGGGCGGGTCCCCAAAATCGGCCCGTCGCAACGTTTGGAGAAGAGAAACGTCGAAAAAAAGACTAAGTCCCAACGTCGACGTGCCCTGTTTGGACCCCCGCCCCGCGGCCGTTTTTTCAGCTAGGGGCCCGAAACTCTGCGGGCGCGTAGTCCTTGACCCCTTCTCTTCAACGACCCCACCAAATTAACTCTAGCCCCTATGGCTCAGGCTGGGCGGGTCCCCAAAATCGGCCCGTCGCAACGTTTGGAGAAGAGAAACGTCGAAAAAAAGACTAAGTCCCAACGTCGACGTGCCCTGTTTGGACCCCCGCCCCGCGGCCGTTTTTTCAGCTAGGGGCCCGAAACTCTGCGGGCGCGTAGTCCTTGACCCCTTCTCTTCAACGACCCCACCAAATTAACTCTAGCCCCTATGGCTCAGGCTGGGCGGGTCCCCAAAATCGGCCCATCGCAACGTTTGGAGAAGAGAAACGTCGAAAAAAAGACTAAGTCCCAACGTCGACGTGCCCTGTTTGGACCCCCGCCCCGCGGCCGTTTTTTCAGCTAGGGGCCCGAAACTCTGCGGGCGCGTAGTCCTTGACCCCTTCTCTTCAACGACCCCACCAAATTAACTCTAGCCCCTATGGCTCAGGCTGGGCGGGTCCCCAAAATCGGCCCAGTCGCAACGTTTGGAGAAGAGAAACGTCGAAAAAAAGACTAAGTCCCAACGTCGACGTGCCCTGTTTGGACCCCCGCCCCGCGGCCGTTTTTTCAGCTAGGGGCCCGAAACTCTGCGGGCGCGTAGTCCTTGACCCCTTCTCTTCAACGACCCCACCAAATTAACTCTAGCCCCTATGGCTCAGGCTGGGCGGGTCCCCAAAATCGACCCGTCGCAACGTTTGGAGAAGAGAAACGTCGAAAAAAAGACTAAGTCCCAACGTCGACGTGCCCTGTTTGGACCCCCGCCCCGCGGCCGTTTTTTCAGCTAGGGGCCCGAAACTCTGCGGGCGCGTAGTCCTTGACCCCATCTCTTCAACGACCCCACCAAATTAACTCTAGCCCCTATGGCTCAGGCTGGGCGGGTCCCCAAAATCGGCCCATCGCAACGTTTGGAGAAGAGAAACGTCGAAAAAAAGACTAAGTCCCAACGTCGACGTGCCCAGTTTGGACCCCCGCCCCGCGGCCGTTTTTTCAGCTAGGGGCCCGAAACTCTGCGGGCGCGTAGTCCTTGACCCCTTCTCTTCAACGACCCCACCAAATTAACTCTAGCCCCTATGGCTCAGGCTGGGCGGGTCCCCAAAATCGGCCCCGTCGCAACGTTTGGAGAAGAGAAACGTCGAAAAAAAGACTAAGTCCCAACGTCGACGTGCCCTGTTTGGACCCCCGCCCCGCGGCCGTTTTTTCAGCTAGGGGCCCGAAACTCTGCGGGCGCGTAGTCCTTGACCCCTTCTCTTCAACGACCCCACCAAATTAACTCTAGCCCCTATGGCTCAGGCTGGGCGGGTCCCCAAAATCGGCCCCTCGCAACGTTTGGAGAAGAGAAACGTCGAAAAAAAGACTAAGTCCCAACGTCGACGTGCCCTGTTTGGACCCCCGCCCCGCGGCCGTTTTTTCAGCTAGGGGCCCGAAACTCTGCGGGCGCGTAGTCCTTGACCCCTTCTCTTCAACGACCCCACCAAATTAACTCTAGCCCCTATGGCTCAGGCTGGGCGGGTCCCCAAAATCGACCCGTCGCAACGTTTGGAGAAGAGAAACGTCGAAAAAAAGACTAAGTCCCAACGTCGACGTGCCCTGTTTGGACCCCCGCCCCGCGGCCGTTTTTTCAGCTAGGGGCCCGAAACTCTGCGGGCGCGTAGTCCTTGACCCCTTCTCTTCAACGACCCCACCAAATTAACTCTAGCCCCTATGGCTCAGGCTGGGCGGGTCCCCAAAATCGGCCCATCGCAACGTTTGGAGAAGAGAAACGTCGAAAAAAAGACTAAGTCCCAACGTCGACGTGCCCTGTTTGGACCCCCGCCCCGCGGCCGTTTTTTCAGCTAGGGGCCCGAAACTCTGCGGGCGCGTAGTCCTTGACCCCTTCTCTTCAACGACCCCACCAAATTAACTCTAGCCCCTATGGCTCAGGCTGGGCGGGTCCCCAAAATCGGCCCGTCGCAACGTTTGGAGAAGAGAAACGTCGAAAAAAAGACTAAGTCCCAACGTCGACGTGCCCTGTTTGGACCCCCGCCCCGCGGCCGTTTTTTCAGCTAGGGGCCCGAAACTCTGCGGGCGCGTAGTCCTTGACCCCTTCTCTTCAACGACCCCACCAAATTAACTCTAGCCCCTATGGCTCAGGCTGGGCGGGTCCCCAAAATCGACCCATCGCAACGTTTGGAGAAGAGAAACGTCGAAAAAAAGACTAAGTCCCAACGTCGACGTGCCCTGTTTGGACCCCCGCCCCGCGGCCGTTTTTTCAGCTAGGGGCCCGAAACTCTGCGGGCGCGTAGTCCTTGACCCCTTCTCTTCAACGACCCCACCAAATTAACTCTAGCCCCTATGGCTCAGGCTGGGCGGGTCCCCAAAATCGGCCCGTCGCAACGTTTGGAGAAGAGAAACGTCGAAAAAAAGACTAAGTCCCAACGTCGACGTGCCCTGTTTGGACCCCCGCCCCGCGGCCGTTTTTTCAGCTAGGGGCCCGAAACTCTGCGGGCGCGTAGTCCTTGACCCCTTCTCTTCAACGACCCCACCAAATTAACTCTAGCCCCTATGGCTCAGGCTGGGCGGGTCCCCAAAATCGGCCCAGTCGCAACGTTTGGAGAAGAGAAACGTCGAAAAAAAGACTAAGTCCCAACGTCGACGTGCCCTGTTTGGACCCCCGCCCCGCGGCCGTTTTTTCAGCTAGGGGCCCGAAACTCTGCGGGCGCGTAGTCCTTGACCCCTTCTCTTCAACGACCCCACCAAATTAACTCTAGCCCCTATGGCTCAGGCTGGGCGGGTCCCCAAAATCGGCCCAGTCGCAACGTTTGGAGAAGAGAAACGTCGAAAAAAAGACTAAGTCCCAACGTCGACGTGCCCTGTTTGGACCCCCGCCCCGCGGCCGTTTTTTCAGCTAGGGGCCCGAAACTCTGCGGGCGCGTAGTCCTTGACCCCTTCTCTTCAACGACCCCACCAAATTAACTCTAGCCCCTATGGCTCAGGCTGGGCGGGTCCCCAAAATCGGCCCAGTCGCAACGTTTGGAGAAGAGAAACGTCGAAAAAAAGACTAAGTCCCAACGTCGACGTGCCCTGTTTGGACCCCCGCCCCGCGGCCGTTTTTTCAGCTAGGGGCCCGAAACTCTGCGGGCGCGTAGTCCTTGACCCCTTCTCTTCAACGACCCCACCAAATTAACTCTAGCCCCTATGGCTCAGGCTGGGCGGGTCCCCAAAATCGGCCCATCGCAACGTTTGGAGAAGAGAAACGTCGAAAAAAAGACTAAGTCCCAACGTCGACGTGCCCTGTTTGGACCCCCGCCCCGCGGCCGTTTTTTCAGCTAGGGGCCCGAAACTCTGCGGGCGCGTAGTCCTTGACCCCTTCTCTTCAACGACCCCACCAAATTAACTCTAGCCCCTATGGCTCAGGCTGGGCGGGTCCCCAAAATCGGCCCAGTCGCAACGTTTGGAGAAGAGAAACGTCGAAAAAAAGACTAAGTCCCAACGTCGACGTGCCCTGTTTGGACCCCCGCCCCGCGGCCGTTTTTTCAGCTAGGGGCCCGAAACTCTGCGGGCGCGTAGTCCTTGACCCCTTCTCTTCAACGACCCCACCAAATTAACTCTAGCCCCTATGGCTCAGGCTGGGCGGGTCCCCAAAATCGACCCGTCGCAACGTTTGGAGAAGAGAAACGTCGAAAAAAAGACTAAGTCCCAACGTCGACGTGCCCTGTTTGGACCCCCGCCCCGCGGCCGTTTTTTCAGCTAGGGGCCCGAAACTCTGCGGGCGCGTAGTCCTTGACCCCTTCTCTTCAACGACCCCACCAAATTAACTCTAGCCCCTATGGCTCAGGCTGGGCGGGTCCCCAAAATCGGCCCAGTCGCAACGTTTGGAGAAGAGAAACGTCGAAAAAAAGACTAAGTCCCAACGTCGACGTGCCCTGTTTGGACCCCCGCCCCGCGGCCGTTTTTTCAGCTAGGGGCCCGAAACTCTGCGGGCGCGTAGTCCTTGACCCCTTCTCTTCAACGACCCCACCAAATTAACTCTAGCCCCTATGGCTCAGGCTGGGCGGGTCCCCAAAATCGGCCCGTCGCAACGTTTGGAGAAGAGAAACGTCGAAAAAAAGACTAAGTCCCAACGTCGACGTGCCCTGTTTGGACCCCCGCCCCGCGGCCGTTTTTTCAGCTAGGGGCCCGAAACTCTGCGGGCGCGTAGTCCTTGACCCCTTCTCTTCAACGACCCCACCAAATTAACTCTAGCCCCTATGGCTCAGGCTGGGCGGGTCCCCAAAATCGGCCCGTCGCAACGTTTGGAGAAGAGAAACGTCGAAAAAAAGACTAAGTCCCAACGTCGACGTGCCCTGTTTGGACCCCCGCCCCGCGGCCGTTTTTTCAGCTAGGGGCCCGAAACTCTGCGGGCGCGTAGTCCTTGACCCCTTCTCTTCAACGACCCCACCAAATTAACTCTAGCCCCTATGGCTCAGGCTGGGCGGGTCCCCAAAATCGGCCCATCGCAACGTTTGGAGAAGAGAAACGTCGAAAAAAAGACTAAGTCCCAACGTCGACGTGCCCTGTTTGGACCCCCGCCCCGCGGCCGTTTTTTCAGCTAGGGGCCCGAAACTCTGCGGGCGCGTAGTCCTTGACCCCTTCTCTTCAACGACCCCACCAAATTAACTCTAGCCCCTATGGCTCAGGCTGGGCGGGTCCCCAAAATCGACCCGTCGCAACGTTTGGAGAAGAGAAACGTCGAAAAAAAGACTAAGTCCCAACGTCGACGTGCCCTGTTTGGACCCCCGCCCCGCGGCCGTTTTTTCAGCTAGGGGCCCGAAACTCTGCGGGCGCGTAGTCCTTGACCCCTTCTCTTCAACGACCCCACCAAATTAACTCTAGCCCCTATGGCTCAGGCTGGGCGGGTCCCCAAAATCGGCCCATCGCAACGTTTGGAGAAGAGAAACGTCGAAAAAAAGACTAAGTCCCAACGTCGACGTGCCCTGTTTGGACCCCCGCCCCGCGGCCGTTTTTTCAGCTAGGGGCCCGAAACTCTGCGGGCGCGTAGTCCTTGACCCCTTCTCTTCAACGACCCCACCAAATTAACTCTAGCCCCTATGGCTCAGGCTGGGCGGGTCCCCAAAATCGACCCGTCGCAACGTTTGGAGAAGAGAAACGTCGAAAAAAAGACTAAGTCCCAACGTCGACGTGCCCTGTTTGGACCCCCGCCCCGCGGCCGTTTTTTCAGCTAGGGGCCCGAAACTCTGCGGGCGCGTAGTCCTTGACCCCTTCTCTTCAACGACCCCACCAAATTAACTCTAGCCCCTATGGCTCAGGCTGGGCGGGTCCCCAAAATCGGCCCATCGCAACGTTTGGAGAAGAGAAACGTCGAAAAAAAGACTAAGTCCCAACGTCGACGTGCCCTGTTTGGACCCCCGCCCCGCGGCCGTTTTTTCAGCTAGGGGCCCGAAACTCTGCGGGCGCGTAGTCCTTGACCCCTTCTCTTCAACGACCCCACCAAATTAACTCTAGCCCCTATGGCTCAGGCTGGGCGGGTCCCCAAAATCGGCCCAGTCGCAACGTTTGGAGAAGAGAAACGTCGAAAAAAAGACTAAGTCCCAACGTCGACGTGCCCTGTTTGGACCCCCGCCCCGCGGCCGTTTTTTCAGCTAGGGGCCCGAAACTCTGCGGGCGCGTAGTCCTTGACCCCTTCTCTTCAACGACCCCACCAAATTAACTCTAGCCCCTATGGCTCAGGCTGGGCGGGTCCCCAAAATCGGCCCATCGCAACGTTTGGAGAAGAGAAACGTCGAAAAAAAGACTAAGTCCCAACGTCGACGTGCCCTGTTTGGACCCCCGCCCCGCGGCCGTTTTTTCAGCTAGGGGCCCGAAACTCTGCGGGCGCGTAGTCCTTGACCCCTTCTCTTCAACGACCCCACCAAATTAACTCTAGCCCCTATGGCTCAGGCTGGGCGGGTCCCCAAAATCGACCCGTCGCAACGTTTGGAGAAGAGAAACGTCGAAAAAAAGACTAAGTCCCAACGTCGACGTGCCCTGTTTGGACCCCCGCCCCGCGGCCGTTTTTTCAGCTAGGGGCCCGAAACTCTGCGGGCGCGTAGTCCTTGACCCCTTCTCTTCAACGACCCCACCAAATTAACTCTAGCCCCTATGGCTCAGGCTGGGCGGGTCCCCAAAATCGGCCCATCGCAACGTTTGGAGAAGAGAAACGTCGAAAAAAAGACTAAGTCCCAACGTCGACGTGCCCTGTTTGGACCCCCGCCCCGCGGCCGTTTTTTCAGCTAGGGGCCCGAAACTCTGCGGGCGCGTAGTCCTTGACCCCTTCTCTTCAACGACCCCACCAAATTAACTCTAGCCCCTATGGCTCAGGCTGGGCGGGTCCCCAAAATCGGCCCATCGCAACGTTTGGAGAAGAGAAACGTCGAAAAAAAGACTAAGTCCCAACGTCGACGTGCCCTGTTTGGACCCCCGCCCCGCGGCCGTTTTTTCAGCTAGGGGCCCGAAACTCTGCGGGCGCGTAGTCCTTGACCCCTTCTCTTCAACGACCCCACCAAATTAACTCTAGCCCCTATGGCTCAGGCTGGGCGGGTCCCCAAAATCGACCCGTCGCAACGTTTGGAGAAGAGAAACGTCGAAAAAAAGACTAAGTCCCAACGTCGACGTGCCCTGTTTGGACCCCCGCCCCGCGGCCGTTTTTTCAGCTAGGGGCCCGAAACTCTGCGGGCGCGTAGTCCTTGACCCCTTCTCTTCAACGACCCCACCAAATTAACTCTAGCCCCTATGGCTCAGGCTGGGCGGGTCCCCAAAATCGGCCCAGTCGCAACGTTTGGAGAAGAGAAACGTCGAAAAAAAGACTAAGTCCCAACGTCGACGTGCCCTGTTTGGACCCCCGCCCCGCGGCCGTTTTTTCAGCTAGGGGCCCGAAACTCTGCGGGCGCGTAGTCCTTGACCCCTTCTCTTCAACGACCCCACCAAATTAACTCTAGCCCCTATGGCTCAGGCTGGGCGGGTCCCCAAAATCGGCCCAGTCGCAACGTTTGGAGAAGAGAAACGTCGAAAAAAAGACTAAGTCCCAACGTCGACGTGCCCTGTTTGGACCCCCGCCCCGCGGCCGTTTTTTCAGCTAGGGGCCCGAAACTCTGCGGGCGCGTAGTCCTTGACCCCTTCTCTTCAACGACCCCACCAAATTAACTCTAGCCCCTATGGCTCAGGCTGGGCGGGTCCCCAAAATCGACCCAGCGCAACGTTTGGAGAAGAGAAACGTCGAAAAAAAGACTAAGTCCCAACGTCGACGTGCCCTGTTTGGACCCCCGCCCCGCGGCCGTTTTTTCAGCTAGGGGCCCGAAACTCTGCGGGCGCGTAGTCCTTGACCCCTTCTCTTCAACGACCCCACCAAATTAACTCTAGCCCCTATGGCTCAGGCTGGGCGGGTCCCCAAAATCGGCCCAGTCGCAACGTTTGGAGAAGAGAAACGTCGAAAAAAAGACTAAGTCCCAACGTCGACGTGCCCTGTTTGGACCCCCGCCCCGCGGCCGTTTTTTCAGCTAGGGGCCCGAAACTCTGCGGGCGCGTAGTCCTTGACCCCTTCTCTTCAACGACCCCACCAAATTAACTCTAGCCCCTATGGCTCAGGCTGGGCGGGTCCCCAAAATCGACCCGTCGCAACGTTTGGAGAAGAGAAACGTCGAAAAAAAGACTAAGTCCCAACGTCGACGTGCCCTGTTTGGACCCCCGCCCCGCGGCCGTTTTTTCAGCTAGGGGCCCGAAACTCTGCGGGCGCGTAGTCCTTGACCCCTTCTCTTCAACGACCCCACCAAATTAACTCTAGCCCCTATGGCTCAGGCTGGGCGGGTCCCCAAAATCGGACCCGTCGCAACGTTTGGAGAAGAGAAACGTCGAAAAAAAGACTAAGTCCCAACGTCGACGTGCCCTGTTTGGACCCCCGCCCCGCGGCCGTTTTTTCAGCTAGGGGCCCGAAACTCTGCGGGCGCGTAGTCCTTGACCCCTTCTCTTCAACGACCCCACCAAATTAACTCTAGCCCCTATGGCTCAGGCTGGGCGGGTCCCCAAAATCGACCCGTCGCAACGTTTGGAGAAGAGAAACGTCGAAAAAAAGACTAAGTCCCAACGTCGACGTGCCCTGTTTGGACCCCCGCCCCGCGGCCGTTTTTTCAGCTAGGGGCCCGAAACTCTGCGGGCGCGTAGTCCTTGACCCCTTCTCTTCAACGACCCCACCAAATTAACTCTAGCCCCTATGGCTCAGGCTGGGCGGGTCCCCAAAATCGGCCCAGTCGCAACGTTTGGAGAAGAGAAACGTCGAAAAAAAGACTAAGTCCCAACGTCGACGTGCCCTGTTTGGACCCCCGCCCCGCGGCCGTTTTTTCAGCTAGGGGCCCGAAACTCTGCGGGCGCGTAGTCCTTGACCCCTTCTCTTCAACGACCCCACCAAATTAACTCTAGCCCCTATGGCTCAGGCTGGGCGGGTCCCCAAAATCGGCCCGTCGCAACGTTTGGAGAAGAGAAACGTCGAAAAAAAGACTAAGTCCCAACGTCGACGTGCCCTGTTTGGACCCCCGCCCCGCGGCCGTTTTTTCAGCTAGGGGCCCGAAACTCTGCGGGCGCGTAGTCCTTGACCCCTTCTCTTCAACGACCCCACCAAATTAACTCTAGCCCCTATGGCTCAGGCTGGGCGGGTCCCCAAAATCGACCCGTCGCAACGTTTGGAGAAGAGAAACGTCGAAAAAAAGACTAAGTCCCAACGTCGACGTGCCCTGTTTGGACCCCCGCCCCGCGGCCGTTTTTTCAGCTAGGGGCCCGAAACTCTGCGGGCGCGTAGTCCTTGACCCCTTCTCTTCAACGACCCCACCAAATTAACTCTAGCCCCTATGGCTCAGGCTGGGCGGGTCCCCAAAATCGGCCCAGTCGCAACGTTTGGAGAAGAGAAACGTCGAAAAAAAGACTAAGTCCCAACGTCGACGTGCCCTGTTTGGACCCCCGCCCCGCGGCCGTTTTTTCAGCTAGGGGCCCGAAACTCTGCGGGCGCGTAGTCCTTGACCCCTTCTCTTCAACGACCCCACCAAATTAACTCTAGCCCCTATGGCTCAGGCTGGGCGGGTCCCCAAAATCGGCCCAGTCGCAACGTTTGGAGAAGAGAAACGTCGAAAAAAAGACTAAGTCCCAACGTCGACGTGCCCTGTTTGGACCCCCGCCCCGCGGCCGTTTTTTCAGCTAGGGGCCCGAAACTCTGCGGGCGCGTAGTCCTTGACCCCTTCTCTTCAACGACCCCACCAAATTAACTCTAGCCCCTATGGCTCAGGCTGGGCGGGTCCCCAAAATCGGCCCATCGCAACGTTTGGAGAAGAGAAACGTCGAAAAAAAGACTAAGTCCCAACGTCGACGTGCCCTGTTTGGACCCCCGCCCCGCGGCCGTTTTTTCAGCTAGGGGCCCGAAACTCTGCGGGCGCGTAGTCCTTGACCCCTTCTCTTCAACGACCCCACCAAATTAACTCTAGCCCCTATGGCTCAGGCTGGGCGGGTCCCCAAAATCGACCCGTCGCAACGTTTGGAGAAGAGAAACGTCGAAAAAAAGACTAAGTCCCAACGTCGACGTGCCCTGTTTGGACCCCCGCCCCGCGGCCGTTTTTTCAGCTAGGGGCCCGAAACTCTGCGGGCGCGTAGTCCTTGACCCCTTCTCTTCAACGACCCCACCAAATTAACTCTAGCCCCTATGGCTCAGGCTGGGCGGGTCCCCAAAATCGGCCCAGTCGCAACGTTTGGAGAAGAGAAACGTCGAAAAAAAGACTAAGTCCCAACGTCGACGTGCCCTGTTTGGACCCCCGCCCCGCGGCCGTTTTTTCAGCTAGGGGCCCGAAACTCTGCGGGCGCGTAGTCCTTGACCCCTTCTCTTCAACGACCCCACCAAATTAACTCTAGCCCCTATGGCTCAGGCTGGGCGGGTCCCCAAAATCGGCCCAGTCGCAACGTTTGGAGAAGAGAAACGTCGAAAAAAAGACTAAGTCCCAACGTCGACGTGCCCTGTTTGGACCCCCGCCCCGCGGCCGTTTTTTCAGCTAGGGGCCCGAAACTCTGCGGGCGCGTAGTCCTTGACCCCTTCTCTTCAACGACCCCACCAAATTAACTCTAGCCCCTATGGCTCAGGCTGGGCGGGTCCCCAAAATCGGCCCGTCGCAACGTTTGGAGAAGAGAAACGTCGAAAAAAAGACTAAGTCCCAACGTCGACGTGCCCTGTTTGGACCCCCGCCCCGCGGCCGTTTTTTCAGCTAGGGGCCCGAAACTCTGCGGGCGCGTAGTCCTTGACCCCTTCTCTTCAACGACCCCACCAAATTAACTCTAGCCCCTATGGCTCAGGCTGGGCGGGTCCCCAAAATCGGCCCATCGCAACGTTTGGAGAAGAGAAACGTCGAAAAAAAGACTAAGTCCCAACGTCGACGTGCCCTGTTTGGACCCCCGCCCCGCGGCCGTTTTTTCAGCTAGGGGCCCGAAACTCTGCGGGCGCGTAGTCCTTGACCCCTTCTCTTCAACGACCCCACCAAATTAACTCTAGCCCCTATGGCTCAGGCTGGGCGGGTCCCCAAAATCGGCCCGTCGCAACGTTTGGAGAAGAGAAACGTCGAAAAAAAGACTAAGTCCCAACGTCGACGTGCCCTGTTTTGACCCCCGCCCCGCGGCCGTTTTTTCAGCTAGGGCCCGAAACTCTGCGGGCGCGTAGTCCTTGACCCCTTCTCTTCAACGACCCCACCAAATTAACTCTAGCCCCTATGGCTTCAGGCTGGGCGGGTCCCCAAAATCGACCCGTCGCAACGTTTGGAGAAGAGAAACGTCGAAAAAAAGACTAAGTCCCAACGTCGACGTGCCCTGTTTGGACCCCCGCCCCGCGGCCGTTTTTTTCAGCTAGGGCCCGAAACTCTGCGGGCGCGTAGTCCTTGACCCCTTCTCTTCAACGACCCCACCAAATTAACTCTAGCCCCTATGGCTCAGGCTGGGCGGGTCCCCAAAATCGACCCGTCGCAACGTTTGGAGAAGAGAAACGTCGAAAAAAAGACTAAGTCCCAACGTCGACGTTGCCCTGTTTGGACCCCCGCCCCGCGGCCGTTTTTTCAGCTAGGGGCCCGAAACTCTGCGGGCGCGTAGTCCTTGACCCCTTCTCTTCAACGACCCCACCAAATTAACTCTAGCCCCTATGGCTCAGGCTGGGCGGGGTCCCCAAAATCGGCCCATCGCAACGTTTGGAGAAGAGAAACGTCGAAAAAAAGACTAAGTCCCAACGTCGACGTGCCCTGTTTGGACCCCCGCCCCGCGGCCGTTTTTTCAGCTAGGGGCCCCGAAACTCTGCGGGCGCGTAGTCCTTGACCCCTTCTCTTCAACGACCCCACCAAATTAACTCTAGCCCCTATGGCTCAGGCTGGGCGGGTCCCCAAAATCGGCCCATCGCAACGTTTGGAGAAGAGAAACGTCGAAAAAAAGACTAAGTCCCAACGTCGACGTGCCCTGTTTGGACCCCCGCCCCGCGGCCGTTTTTTCAGCTAGGGGCCCGAAACTCTGCGGGCGCGTAGTCCTTGACCCCTTCTCTTCAACGACCCCACCAAATTAACTCTAGCCCCTATGGCTCAGGCTGGGCGGGTCCCCAAAATCGCCCCGTCGCAACGTTTGGAGAAGAGAAACGTCGAAAAAAAGACTAAGTCCCAACGTCGACGTGCCCTGTTTGGACCCCCGCCCCGCGGCCGTTTTTTAAGCTAGGGGCCCGAAACTCTGCGGGCGCGTAGTCCTTGACCCCTTCTCTTCAACGACCCCACCAAATTAACTCTAGCCCCTATGGCTCAGGCTGGGCGGGTCCCCAAAATCGGACCCGTCGCAACGTTTGGAGAAGAGAAACGTCGAAAAAAAGACTAAGTCCCAACGTCGACGTGCCCTGTTTGGACCCCCGCCCCGCGGCCGTTTTTTCAGCTAGGGGCCCGAAACTCTGCGGGCGCGTAGTCCTTGACCCCTTCTCTTCAACGACCCCACCAAATTAACTCTAGCCCCTATGGCTCAGGCTGGGCGGGTCCCCAAAATCGACCCGTCGCAACGTTTGGAGAAGAGAAACGTCGAAAAAAAGACTAAGTCCCAACGTCGACGTGCCCTGTTTGGACCCCCGCCCCGCGGCCGTTTTTTCAGCTAGGGGCCCGAAACTCTGCGGGCGCGTAGTCCTTGACCCCTTCTCTTCAACGACCCCACCAAATTAACTCTAGCCCCTATGGCTCAGGCTGGGCGGGTCCCCAAAATCGGCCCATCGCAACGTTTGGAGAAGAGTAACGTCGAAAAAAAGACTAAGTCCCAACGTCGACGTGCCCTGTTTGGACCCCCGCCCCGCGGCCGTTTTTTCAGCTAGGGGCCCGAAACTCTGCGGGCGCGTAGTCCTTGACCCCTTCTCTTCAACGACCCCACCAAATTAACTCTAGCCCCTATGGCTCAGGCTGGGCGGGTCCCCAAAATCGACCCGTCGCAACGTTTGGAGAAGAGAAACGTCGAAAAAAAGACTAAGTCCCAACGTCGACGTGCCCTGTTTGGACCCCCGCCCCGCGGCCGTTTTTTCAGCTAGGGGCCCGAAACTCTGCGGGCGCGTAGTCCTTGACCCCTTCTCTTCAACGACCCCACCAAATTAACTCTAGCCCCTATGGCTCAGGCTGGGCGGGTCCCCAAAATCGGCCCGTCGCAACGTTTGGAGAAGAGAAACGTCGAAAAAAAGACTAAGTCCCAACGTCGACGTGCCCTGTTTGGACCCCCGCCCCGCGGCCGTTTTTTCAGCTAGGGGCCCGAAACTCTGCGGGCGCGTAGTCCTTGACCCCTTCTCTTCAACGACCCCACCAAATTAACTCTAGCCCCTATGGCTCAGGCTGGGCGGGTCCCCAAAATCGACCCGTCGCAACGTTTGGAGAAGAGAAACGTCGAAAAAAAGACTAAGTCCCAACGTCGACGTGCCCTGTTTGGACCCCCGCCCCGCGGCCGTTTTTTCAGCTAGGGGCCCGAAACTCTGCGGGCGCGTAGTCCTTGACCCCTTCTCTTCAACGACCCCACCAAATTAACTCTAGCCCCTATGGCTCAGGCTGGGCGGGTCCCCAAAATCGGCCCGTCGCAACGTTTGGAGAAGAGAAACGTCGAAAAAAAGACTAAGTCCCAACGTCGACGTGCCCTGTTTGGACCCCCGCCCCGCGGCCGTTTTTTCAGCTAGGGGCCCGAAACTCTGCGGGCGCGTAGTCCTTGACCCCTTCTCTTCAACGACCCCACCAAATTAACTCTAGCCCCTATGGCTCAGGCTGGGCGGGTCCCCAAAATCGGCCCAGTCGCAACGTTTGGAGAAGAGAAACGTCGAAAAAAAGACTAAGTCCCAACGTCGACGTGCCCTGTTTGGACCCCCGCCCCGCGGCCGTTTTTTCAGCTAGGGGCCCGAAACTCTGCGGGCGCGTAGTCCTTGACCCCTTCTCTTCAACGACCCCACCAAATTAACTCTAGCCCCTATGGCTCAGGCTGGGCGGGTCCCCAAAATCGACCCGTCGCAACGTTTGGAGAAGAGAAACGTCGAAAAAAAGACTAAGTCCCAACGTCGACGTGCCCTGTTTGGACCCCCGCCCCGCGGCCGTTTTTTCAGCTAGGGGCCCGAAACTCTGCGGGCGCGTAGTCCTTGACCCCTTCTCTTCAACGACCCCACCAAATTAACTCTAGCCCCTATGGCTCAGGCTGGGCGGGTCCCCAAAATCGGCCCGTCGCAACGTTTGGAGAAGAGAAACGTCGAAAAAAAGACTAAGTCCCAACGTCGACGTGCCCTGTTTGGACCCCCGCCCCGCGGCCGTTTTTTCAGCTAGGGGCCCGAAACTCTGCGGGCGCGTAGTCCTTGACCCCTTCTCTTCAACGACCCCACCAAATTAACTCTAGCCCCTATGGCTCAGGCTGGGCGGGTCCCCAAAATCGACCCGTCGCAACGTTTGGAGAAGAGAAACGTCGAAAAAAAGACTAAGTCCCAACGTCGACGTGCCCTGTTTGGACCCCCGCCCCGCGGCCGTTTTTTCAGCTAGGGGCCCGAAACTCTGCGGGCGCGTAGTCCTTGACCCCTTCTCTTCAACGACCCCACCAAATTAACTCTAGCCCCTATGGCTCAGGCTGGGCGGGTCCCCAAAATCGGCCCGTCGCAACGTTTGGAGAAGAGAAACGTCGAAAAAAAGACTAAGTCCCAACGTCGACGTGCCCTGTTTGGACCCCCGCCCCGCGGCCGTTTTTTCAGCTAGGGGCCCGAAACTCTGCGGGCGCGTAGTCCTTGACCCCTTCTCTTCAACGACCCCACCAAATTAACTCTAGCCCCTATGGCTCAGGCTGGGCGGGTCCCCAAAATCGACCCGTCGCAACGTTTGGAGAAGAGAAACGTCGAAAAAAAGACTAAGTCCCAACGTCGACGTGCCCTGTTTGGACCCCCGCCCCGCGGCCGTTTTTTCAGCTAGGGGCCCGAAACTCTGCGGGCGCGTAGTCCTTGACCCCTTCTCTTCAACGACCCCACCAAATTAACTCTAGCCCCTATGGCTCAGGCTGGGCGGGTCCCCAAAATCGGCCCAGTCGCAACGTTTGGAGAAGAGAAACGTCGAAAAAAAGACTAAGTCCCAACGTCGACGTGCCCTGTTTGGACCCCCGCCCCGCGGCCGTTTTTTCAGCTAGGGGCCCGAAACTCTGCGGGCGCGTAGTCCTTGACCCCTTCTCTTCAACGACCCCACCAAATTAACTCTAGCCCCTATGGCTCAGGCTGGGCGGGTCCCCAAAATCGACCCGTCGCAACGTTTGGAGAAGAGAAACGTCGAAAAAAAGACTAAGTCCCAACGTCGACGTGCCCTGTTTGGACCCCCGCCCCGCGGCCGTTTTTTCAGCTAGGGGCCCGAAACTCTGCGGGCGCGTAGTCCTTGACCCCTTCTCTTCAACGACCCCACCAAATTAACTCTAGCCCCTATGGCTCAGGCTGGGCGGGTCCCCAAAATCGGCCCAGTCGCAACGTTTGGAGAAGAGAAACGTCGAAAAAAAGACTAAGTCCCAACGTCGACGTGCCCTGTTTGGACCCCCGCCCCGCGGCCGTTTTTTCAGCTAGGGGCCCGAAACTCTGCGGGCGCGTAGTCCTTGACCCCTTCTCTTCAACGACCCCACCAAATTAACTCTAGCCCCTATGGCTCAGGCTGGGCGGGTCCCCAAAATCGACCCGTCGCAACGTTTGGAGAAGAGAAACGTCGAAAAAAAGACTAAGTCCCAACGTCGACGTGCCCTGTTTGGACCCCCGCCCCGCGGCCGTTTTTTCAGCTAGGGGCCCGAAACTCTGCGGGCGCGTAGTCCTTGACCCCTTCTCTTCAACGACCCCACCAAATTAACTCTAGCCCCTATGGCTCAGGCTGGGCGGGTCCCCAAAATCGGACCCGTCGCAACGTTTGGAGAAGAGAAACGTCGAAAAAAAGACTAAGTCCCAACGTCGACGTGCCCTGTTTGGACCCCCGCCCCGCGGCCGTTTTTTCAGCTAGGGGCCCGAAACTCTGCGGGCGCGTAGTCCTTGACCCCTTCTCTTCAACGACCCCACCAAATTAACTCTAGCCCCTATGGCTCAGGCTGGGCGGGTCCCCAAAATCGGCCCATCGCAACGTTTGGAGAAGAGAAACGTCGAAAAAAAGACTAAGTCCCAACGTCGACGTGCCCTGTTTGGACCCCCGCCCCGCGGCCGTTTTTTCAGCTAGGGGCCCGAAACTCTGCGGGCGCGTAGTCCTTGACCCCTTCTCTTCAACGACCCCACCAAATTAACTCTAGCCCCTATGGCTCAGGCTGGGCGGGTCCCCAAAATCGGACCCGTCGCAACGTTTGGAGAAGAGAAACGTCGAAAAAAAGACTAAGTCCCAACGTCGACGTGCCCTGTTTGGACCCCCGCCCCGCGGCCGTTTTTTCAGCTAGGGGCCCGAAACTCTGCGGGCGCGTAGTCCTTGACCCCTTCTCTTCAACGACCCCACCAAATTAACTCTAGCCCCTATGGCTCAGGCTGGGCGGGTCCCCAAAATCGGCCCAGTCGCAACGTTTGGAGAAGAGAAACGTCGAAAAAAAGACTAAGTCCCAACGTCGACGTGCCCTGTTTGGACCCCCGCCCCGCGGCCGTTTTTTCAGCTAGGGGCCCGAAACTCTGCGGGCGCGTAGTCCTTGACCCCTTCTCTTCAACGACCCCACCAAATTAACTCTAGCCCCTATGGCTCAGGCTGGGCGGGTCCCCAAAATCGGCCCAGTCGCAACGTTTGGAGAAGAGAAACGTCGAAAAAAAGACTAAGTCCCAACGTCGACGTGCCCTGTTTGGACCCCCGCCCCGCGGCCGTTTTTTCAGCTAGGGGCCCGAAACTCTGCGGGCGCGTAGTCCTTGACCCCTTCTCTTCAACGACCCCACCAAATTAACTCTAGCCCCTATGGCTCAGGCTGGGCGGGTCCCCAAAATCGGCCCGTCGCAACGTTTGGAGAAGAGAAACGTCGAAAAAAAGACTAAGTCCCAACGTCGACGTGCCCTGTTTGGACCCCCGCCCCGCGGCCGTTTTTTCAGCTAGGGGCCCGAAACTCTGCGGGCGCGTAGTCCTTGACCCCTTCTCTTCAACGACCCCACCAAATTAACTCTAGCCCCTATGGCTCAGGCTGGGCGGGTCCCCAAAATCGACCCGTCGCAACGTTTGGAGAAGAGAAACGTCGAAAAAAAGACTAAGTCCCAACGTCGACGTGCCCTGTTTGGACCCCCGCCCCGCGGCCGTTTTTTCAGCTAGGGGCCCGAAACTCTGCGGGCGCGTAGTCCTTGACCCCTTCTCTTCAACGACCCCACCAAATTAACTCTAGCCCCTATGGCTCAGGCTGGGCGGGTCCCCAAAATCGGCCCATCGCAACGTTTGGAGAAGAGAAACGTCGAAAAAAAGACTAAGTCCCAACGTCGACGTGCCCTGTTTGGACCCCCGCCCCGCGGCCGTTTTTTCAGCTAGGGGCCCGAAACTCTGCGGGCGCGTAGTCCTTGACCCCTTCTCTTCAACGACCCCACCAAATTAACTCTAGCCCCTATGGCTCAGGCTGGGCGGGTCCCCAAAATCGGCCCGTCGCAACGTTTGGAGAAGAGAAACGTCGAAAAAAAGACTAAGTCCCAACGTCGACGTGCCCTGTTTGGACCCCCGCCCCGCGGCCGTTTTTTCAGCTAGGGGCCCGAAACTCTGCGGGCGCGTAGTCCTTGACCCCTTCTCTTCAACGACCCCACCAAATTAACTCTAGCCCCTATGGCTCAGGCTGGGCGGGTCCCCAAAATCGACCCAGTCGCAACGTTTGGAGAAGAGAAACGTCGAAAAAAAGACTAAGTCCCAACGTCGACGTGCCCTGTTTGGACCCCCGCCCCGCGGCCGTTTTTTCAGCTAGGGGCCCGAAACTCTGCGGGCGCGTAGTCCTTGACCCCTTCTCTTCAACGACCCCACCAAATTAACTCTAGCCCCTATGGCTCAGGCTGGGCGGGTCCCCAAAATCGGCCCAGTCGCAACGTTTGGAGAAGAGAAACGTCGAAAAAAAGACTAAGTCCCAACGTCGACGTGCCCTGTTTGGACCCCCGCCCCGCGGCCGTTTTTTCAGCTAGGGGCCCGAAACTCTGCGGGCGCGTAGTCCTTGACCCCTTCTCTTCAACGACCCCACCAAATTAACTCTAGCCCCTATGGCTCAGGCTGGGCGGGTCCCCAAAATCGGCCCAGTCGCAACGTTTGGAGAAGAGAAACGTCGAAAAAAAGACTAAGTCCCAACGTCGACGTGCCCTGTTTGGACCCCCGCCCCGCGGCCGTTTTTTCAGCTAGGGGCCCGAAACTCTGCGGGCGCGTAGTCCTTGACCCCTTCTCTTCAACGACCCCACCAAATTAACTCTAGCCCCTATGGCTCAGGCTGGGCGGGTCCCCAAAATCGGACCCGTCGCAACGTTTGGAGAAGAGAAACGTCGAAAAAAAGACTAAGTCCCAACGTCGACGTGCCCTGTTTGGACCCCCGCCCCGCGGCCGTTTTTTCAGCTAGGGGCCCGAAACTCTGCGGGCGCGTAGTCCTTGACCCCTTCTCTTCAACGACCCCACCAAATTAACTCTAGCCCCTATGGCTCAGGCTGGGCGGGTCCCCAAAATCGACCCGTCGCAACGTTTGGAGAAGAGAAACGTCGAAAAAAAGACTAAGTCCCAACGTCGACGTGCCCTGTTTGGACCCCCGCCCCGCGGCCGTTTTTTCAGCTAGGGGCCCGAAACTCTGCGGGCGCGTAGTCCTTGACCCCTTCTCTTCAACGACCCCACCAAATTAACTCTAGCCCCTATGGCTCAGGCTGGGCGGGTCCCCAAAATCGGACCCGTCGCAACGTTTGGAGAAGAGAAACGTCGAAAAAAAGACTAAGTCCCAACGTCGACGTGCCCTGTTTGGACCCCCGCCCCGCGGCCGTTTTTTAAGCTAGGGGCCCGAAACTCTGCGGGCGCGTAGTCCTTGACCCCTTCTCTTCAACGACCCCACCAAATTAACTCTAGCCCCTATGGCTCAGGCTGGGCGGGTCCCCAAAATCGACCCAGTCGCAACGTTTGGAGAAGAGAAACGTCGAAAAAAAGACTAAGTCCCAACGTCGACGTGCCCTGTTTGGACCCCCGCCCCGCGGCCGTTTTTTCAGCTAGGGGCCCGAAACTCTGCGGGCGCGTAGTCCTTGACCCCTTCTCTTCAACGACCCCACCAAATTAACTCTAGCCCCTATGGCTCAGGCTGGGCGGGTCCCCAAAATCGACCCGTCGCAACGTTTGGAGAAGAGAAACGTCGAAAAAAAGACTAAGTCCCAACGTCGACGTGCCCTGTTTGGACCCCCGCCCCGCGGCCGTTTTTTCAGCTAGGGGCCCGAAACTCTGCGGGCGCGTAGTCCTTGACCCCTTCTCTTCAACGACCCCACCAAATTAACTCTAGCCCCTATGGCTCAGGCTGGGCGGGTCCCCAAAATCGGCCCATCGCAACGTTTGGAGAAGAGAAACGTCGAAAAAAAGACTAAGTCCCAACGTCGACGTGCCCTGTTTGGACCCCCGCCCCGCGGCCGTTTTTTCAGCTAGGGGCCCGAAACTCTGCGGGCGCGTAGTCCTTGACCCCTTCTCTTCAACGACCCCACCAAATTAACTCTAGCCCCTATGGCTCAGGCTGGGCGGGTCCCCAAAATCGACCCATCGCAACGTTTGGAGAAGAGAAACGTCGAAAAAAAGACTAAGTCCCAACGTCGACGTGCCCTGTTTGGACCCCCGCCCCGCGGCCGTTTTTTCAGCTAGGGGCCCGAAACTCTGCGGGCGCGTAGTCCTTGACCCCTTCTCTTCAACGACCCCACCAAATTAACTCTAGCCCCAATGGCTCAGGCTGGGCGGGTCCCCAAAATCGACCCAGTCGCAACGTTTGGAGAAGAGAAACGTCGAAAAAAAGACTAAGTCCCAACGTCGACGTGCCCTGTTTGGACCCCCGCCCCGCGGCCGTTTTTTCAGCTAGGGGCCCGAAACTCTGCGGGCGCGTAGTCCTTGACCCCTTCTCTTCAACGACCCCACCAAATTAACTCTAGCCCCTATGGCTCAGGCTGGGCGGGTCCCCAAAATCGGCACATCGCAACGTTTGGAGAAGAGAAACGTCGAAAAAAAGACTAAGTCCCAACGTCGACGTGCCCTGTTTGGACCCCCGCCCCGCGGCCGTTTTTTCAGCTAGGGGCCCGAAACTCTGCGGGCGCGTAGTCCTTGACCCCTTCTCTTCAACGACCCCACCAAATTAACTCTAGCCCCTATGGCTCAGGCTGGGCGGGTCCCCAAAATCGGCCCAGTCGCAACGTTTGGAGAAGAGAAACGTCGAAAAAAAGACTAAGTCCCAACGTCGACGTGCCCTGTTTGGACCCCCGCCCCGCGGCCGTTTTTTCAGCTAGGGGCCCGAAACTCTGCGGGCGCGTAGTCCTTGACCCCTTCTCTTCAACGACCCCACCAAATTAACTCTAGCCCCTATGGCTCAGGCTGGGCGGGTCCCCAAAATCGACCCGTCGCAACGTTTGGAGAAGAGAAACGTCGAAAAAAAGACTAAGTCCCAACGTCGACGTGCCCTGTTTGGACCCCCGCCCCGCGGCCGTTTTTTCAGCTAGGGGCCCGAAACTCTGCGGGCGCGTAGTCCTTGACCCCTTCTCTTCAACGACCCCACCAAATTAACTCTAGCCCCTATGGCTCAGGCTGGGCGGGTCCCCAAAATCGGCCCATCGCAACGTTTGGAGAAGAGAAACGTCGAAAAAAAGACTAAGTCCCAACGTCGACGTGCCCTGTTTGGACCCCCGCCCCGCGGCCGTTTTTTCAGCTAGGGGCCCGAAACTCTGCGGGCGCGTAGTCCTTGACCCCTTCTCTTCAACGACCCCACCAAATTAACTCTAGCCCCTATGGCTCAGGCTGGGCGGGTCCCCAAAATCGGCCCAGTCGCAACGTTTGGAGAAGAGAAACGTCGAAAAAAAGACTAAGTCCCAACGTCGACGTGCCCTGTTTGGACCCCCGCCCCGCGGCCGTTTTTTCAGCTAGGGGCCCGAAACTCTGCGGGCGCGTAGTCCTTGACCCCTTCTCTTCAACGACCCCACCAAATTAACTCTAGCCCCTATGGCTCAGGCTGGGCGGGTCCCCAAAATCGACCCGTCGCAACGTTTGGAGAAGAGAAACGTCGAAAAAAAGACTAAGTCCCAACGTCGACGTGCCCTGTTTGGACCCCCGCCCCGCGGCCGTTTTTTCAGCTAGGGGCCCGAAACTCTGCGGGCGCGTAGTCCTTGACCCCTTCTCTTCAACGACCCCACCAAATTAACTCTAGCCCCTATGGCTCAGGCTGGGCGGGTCCCCAAAATCGGCCCAGTCGCAACGTTTGGAGAAGAGAAACGTCGAAAAAAAGACTAAGTCCCAACGTCGACGTGCCCTGTTTGGACCCCCGCCCCGCGGCCGTTTTTTCAGCTAGGGGCCCGAAACTCTGCGGGCGCGTAGTCCTTGACCCCTTCTCTTCAACGACCCCACCAAATTAACTCTAGCCCCTATGGCTCAGGCTGGGCGGGTCCCCAAAATCGACCCGTCGCAACGTTTGGAGAAGAGAAACGTCGAAAAAAAGACTAAGTCCCAACGTCGACGTGCCCTGTTTGGACCCCCGCCCCGCGGCCGTTTTTTCAGCTAGGGGCCCGAAACTCTGCGGGCGCGTAGTCCTTGACCCCTTCTCTTCAACGACCCCACCAAATTAACTCTAGCCCCTATGGCTCAGGCTGGGCGGGTCCCCAAAATCGGCCCATCGCAACGTTTGGAGAAGAGAAACGTCGAAAAAAAGACTAAGTCCCAACGTCGACGTGCCCTGTTTGGACCCCCGCCCCGCGGCCGTTTTTTCAGCTAGGGGCCCGAAACTCTGCGGGCGCGTAGTCCTTGACCCCTTCTCTTCAACGACCCCACCAAATTAACTCTAGCCCCTATGGCTCAGGCTGGGCGGGTCCCCAAAATCGGACCCGTCGCAACGTTTGGAGAAGAGAAACGTCGAAAAAAAGACTAAGTCCCAACGTCGACGTGCCCTGTTTGGACCCCCGCCCCGCGGCCGTTTTTTCAGCTAGGGGCCCGAAACTCTGCGGGCGCGTAGTCCTTGACCCCTTCTCTTCAACGACCCCACCAAATTAACTCTAGCCCCTATGGCTCAGGCTGGGCGGGTCCCCAAAATCGACCCGTCGCAACGTTTGGAGAAGAGAAACGTCGAAAAAAAGACTAAGTCCCAACGTCGACGTGCCCTGTTTGGACCCCCGCCCCGCGGCCGTTTTTTCAGCTAGGGGCCCGAAACTCTGCGGGCGCGTAGTCCTTGACCCCTTCTCTTCAACGACCCCACCAAATTAACTCTAGCCCCTATGGCTCAGGCTGGGCGGGTCCCCAAAATCGGCCCATCGCAACGTTTGGAGAAGAGAAACGTCGAAAAAAAGACTAAGTCCCAACGTCGACGTGCCCTGTTTGGACCCCCGCCCCGCGGCCGTTTTTTCAGCTAGGGGCCCGAAACTCTGCGGGCGCGTAGTCCTTGACCCCTTCTCTTCAACGACCCCACCAAATTAACTCTAGCCCCTATGGCTCAGGCTGGGCGGGTCCCCAAAATCGACCCGTCGCAACGTTTGGAGAAGAGAAACGTCGAAAAAAAGACTAAGTCCCAACGTCGACGTGCCCTGTTTGGACCCCCGCCCCGCGGCCGTTTTTTCAGCTAGGGGCCCGAAACTCTGCGGGCGCGTAGTCCTTGACCCCTTCTCTTCAACGACCCCACCAAATTAACTCTAGCCCCTATGGCTCAGGCTGGGCGGGTCCCCAAAATCGACCCGTCGCAACGTTTGGAGAAGAGAAACGTCGAAAAAAAGACTAAGTCCCAACGTCGACGTGCCCTGTTTGGACCCCCGCCCCGCGGCCGTTTTTTCAGCTAGGGGCCCGAAACTCTGCGGGCGCGTAGTCCTTGACCCCATCTCTTCAACGACCCCACCAAATTAACTCTAGCCCCTATGGCTCAGGCTGGGCGGGTCCCCAAAATCGGCCCAGTCGCAACGTTTGGAGAAGAGAAACGTCGAAAAAAAGACTAAGTCCCAACGTCGACGTGCCCTGTTTGGACCCCCGCCCCGCGGCCGTTTTTTCAGCTAGGGGCCCGAAACTCTGCGGGCGCGTAGTCCTTGACCCCTTCTCTTCAACGACCCCACCAAATTAACTCTAGCCCCTATGGCTCAGGCTGGGCGGGTCCCCAAAATCGACCCATCGCAACGTTTGGAGAAGAGAAACGTCGAAAAAAAGACTAAGTCCCAACGTCGACGTGCCCTGTTTGGACCCCCGCCCCGCGGCCGTTTTTTCAGCTAGGGGCCCGAAACTCTGCGGGCGCGTAGTCCTTGACCCCTTCTCTTCAACGACCCCACCAAATTAACTCTAGCCCCTATGGCTCAGGCTGGGCGGGTCCCCAAAATCGGCACATCGCAACGTTTGGAGAAGAGAAACGTCGAAAAAAAGACTAAGTCCCAACGTCGACGTGCCCTGTTTGGACCCCCGCCCCGCGGCCGTTTTTTCAGCTAGGGGCCCGAAACTCTGCGGGCGCGTAGTCCTTGACCCCTTCTCTTCAACGACCCCACCAAATTAACTCTAGCCCCTATGGCTCAGGCTGGGCGGGTCCCCAAAATCGGCCCAGTCGCAACGTTTGGAGAAGAGAAACGTCGAAAAAAAGACTAAGTCCCAACGTCGACGTGCCCTGTTTGGACCCCCGCCCCGCGGCCGTTTTTTCAGCTAGGGGCCCGAAACTCTGCGGGCGCGTAGTCCTTGACCCCTTCTCTTCAACGACCCCACCAAATTAACTCTAGCCCCTATGGCTCAGGCTGGGCGGGTCCCCAAAATCGACCCGTCGCAACGTTTGGAGAAGAGAAACGTCGAAAAAAAGACTAAGTCCCAACGTCGACGTGCCCTGTTTGGACCCCCGCCCCGCGGCCGTTTTTTCAGCTAGGGGCCCGAAACTCTGCGGGCGCGTAGTCCTTGACCCCTTCTCTTCAACGACCCCACCAAATTAACTCTAGCCCCTATGGCTCAGGCTGGGCGGGTCCCCAAAATCGACCCGTCGCAACGTTTGGAGAAGAGAAACGTCGAAAAAAAGACTAAGTCCCAACGTCGACGTGCCCTGTTTGGACCCCCGCCCCGCGGCCGTTTTTTCAGCTAGGGGCCCGAAACTCTGCGGGCGCGTAGTCCTTGACCCCTTCTCTTCAACGACCCCACCAAATTAACTCTAGCCCCTATGGCTCAGGCTGGGCGGGTCCCCAAAATCGACCCGTCGCAACGTTTGGAGAAGAGAAACGTCGAAAAAAAGACTAAGTCCCAACGTCGACGTGCCCTGTTTGGACCCCCGCCCCGCGGCCGTTTTTTCAGCTAGGGGCCCGAAACTCTGCGGGCGCGTAGTCCTTGACCCCTTCTCTTCAACGACCCCACCAAATTAACTCTAGCCCCTATGGCTCAGGCTGGGCGGGTCCCCAAAATCGGCCCATCGCAACGTTTGGAGAAGAGAAACGTCGAAAAAAAGACTAAGTCCCAACGTCGACGTGCCCTGTTTGGACCCCCGCCCCGCGGCCGTTTTTTCAGCTAGGGGCCCGAAACTCTGCGGGCGCGTAGTCCTTGACCCCTTCTCTTCAACGACCCCACCAAATTAACTCTAGCCCCTATGGCTCAGGCTGGGCGGGTCCCCAAAATCGGCCCGTCGCAACGTTTGGAGAAGAGAAACGTCGAAAAAAAGACTAAGTCCCAACGTCGACGTGCCCTGTTTGGACCCCCGCCCCGCGGCCGTTTTTTCAGCTAGGGGCCCGAAACTCTGCGGGCGCGTAGTCCTTGACCCCTTCTCTTCAACGACCCCACCAAATTAACTCTAGCCCCTATGGCTCAGGCTGGGCGGGTCCCCAAAATCGACCCGTCGCAACGTTTGGAGAAGAGAAACGTCGAAAAAAAGACTAAGTCCCAACGTCGACGTGCCCTGTTTGGACCCCCGCCCCGCGGCCGTTTTTTCAGCTAGGGGCCCGAAACTCTGCGGGCGCGTAGTCCTTGACCCCTTCTCTTCAACGACCCCACCAAATTAACTCTAGCCCCTATGGCTCAGGCTGGGCGGGTCCCCAAAATCGGCCCAGTCGCAACGTTTGGAGAAGAGAAACGTCGAAAAAAAGACTAAGTCCCAACGTCGACGTGCCCTGTTTGGACCCCCGCCCCGCGGCCGTTTTTTCAGCTAGGGGCCCGAAACTCTGCGGGCGCGTAGTCCTTGACCCCTTCTCTTCAACGACCCCACCAAATTAACTCTAGCCCCTATGGCTCAGGCTGGGCGGGTCCCCAAAATCGGCCCGTCGCAACGTTTGGAGAAGAGAAACGTCGAAAAAAAGACTAAGTCCCAACGTCGACGTGCCCTGTTTGGACCCCCGCCCCGCGGCCGTTTTTTCAGCTAGGGGCCCGAAACTCTGCGGGCGCGTAGTCCTTGACCCCTTCTCTTCAACGACCCCACCAAATTAACTCTAGCCCCTATGGCTCAGGCTGGGCGGGTCCCCAAAATCGGACCCATCGCAACGTTTGGAGAAGAGAAACGTCGAAAAAAAGACTAAGTCCCAACGTCGACGTGCCCTGTTTGGACCCCCGCCCCGCGGCCGTTTTTTCAGCTAGGGGCCCGAAACTCTGCGGGCGCGTAGTCCTTGACCCCTTCTCTTCAACGACCCCACCAAATTAACTCTAGCCCCTATGGCTCAGGCTGGGCGGGTCCCCAAAATCGGCCCAGTCGCAACGTTTGGAGAAGAGAAACGTCGAAAAAAAGACTAAGTCCCAACGTCGACGTGCCCTGTTTGGACCCCCGCCCCGCGGCCGTTTTTTCAGCTAGGGGCCCGAAACTCTGCGGGCGCGTAGTCCTTGACCCCTTCTCTTCAACGACCCCACCAAATTAACTCTAGCCCCTATGGCTCAGGCTGGGCGGGTCCCCAAAATCGGCCCAGTCGCAACGTTTGGAGAAGAGAAACGTCGAAAAAAAGACTAAGTCCCAACGTCGACGTGCCCTGTTTGGACCCCCGCCCCGCGGCCGTTTTTTCAGCTAGGGGCCCGAAACTCTGCGGGCGCGTAGTCCTTGACCCCTTCTCTTCAACGAACCCACCAAATTAACTCTAGCCCCTATGGCTCAGGCTGGGCGGGTCCCCAAAATCGACCCGTCGCAACGTTTGGAGAAGAGAAACGTCGAAAAAAAGACTAAGTCCCAACGTCGACGTGCCCTGTTTGGACCCCCGCCCCGCGGCCGTTTTTTCAGCTAGGGGCCCGAAACTCTGCGGGCGCGTAGTCCTTGACCCCTTCTCTTCAACGACCCCACCAAATTAACTCTAGCCCCTATGGCTCAGGCTGGGCGGGTCCCCAAAATCGGCCCATCGCAACGTTTGGAGAAGAGAAACGTCGAAAAAGACTAAGTCCCAACGTCGACGTGCCCTGTTTGGACCCCCGCCCCGCGGCCGTTTTTTCAGCTAGGGGCCCGAAACTCTGCGGGCGCGTAGTCCTTGACCCCTTCTCTTCAACGACCCCACCAAATTAACTCTAGCCCCTATGGCTCAGGCTGGGCGGGTCCCCAAAATCGGCCCAGTCGCAACGTTTGGAGAAGAGAAACGTCGAAAAAAAGACTAAGTCCCAACGTCGACGTGCCCTGTTTGGACCCCCGCCCCGCGGCCGTTTTTTCAGCTAGGGGCCCGAAACTCTGCGGGCGCGTAGTCCTTGACCCCTTCTCTTCAACGACCCCACCAAATTAACTCTAGCCCCAATGGCTCAGGCTGGGCGGGTCCCCAAAATCGACCCGTCGCAACGTTTGGAGAAGAGAAACGTCGAAAAAAAGACTAAGTCCCAACGTCGACGTGCCCTGTTTGGACCCCCGCCCCGCGGCCGTTTTTTCAGCTAGGGGCCCGAAACTCTGCGGGCGCGTAGTCCTTGACCCCTTCTCTTCAACGACCCCACCAAATTAACTCTAGCCCCTATGGCTCAGGCTGGGCGGGTCCCCAAAATCGGCCCATCGCAACGTTTGGAGAAGAGAAACGTCGAAAAAAAGACTAAGTCCCAACGTCGACGTGCCCTGTTTGGACCCCCGCCCCGCGGCCGTTTTTTCAGCTAGGGGCCCGAAACTCTGCGGGCGCGTAGTCCTTGACCCCTTCTCTTCAACGACCCCACCAAATTAACTCTAGCCCCTATGGCTCAGGCTGGGCGGGTCCCCAAAATCGGCCCATCGCAACGTTTGGAGAAGAGAAACGTCGAAAAAAAGACTAAGTCCCAACGTCGACGTGCCCTGTTTGGACCCCCGCCCCGCGGCCGTTTTTTCAGCTAGGGGCCCGAAACTCTGCGGGCGCGTAGTCCTTGACCCCTTCTCTTCAACGACCCCACCAAATTAACTCTAGCCCCTATGGCTCAGGCTGGGCGGGTCCCCAAAATCGACCCATCGCAACGTTTGGAGAAGAGAAACGTCGAAAAAAAGACTAAGTCCCAACGTCGACGTGCCCTGTTTGGACCCCCGCCCCGCGGCCGTTTTTTCAGCTAGGGGCCCGAAACTCTGCGGGCGCGTAGTCCTTGACCCCTTCTCTTCAACGACCCCACCAAATTAACTCTAGCCCCTATGGCTCAGGCTGGGCGGGTCCCCAAAATCGGCCCAGTCGCAACGTTTGGAGAAGAGAAACGTCGAAAAAAAGACTAAGTCCCAACGTCGACGTGCCCTGTTTGGACCCCCGCCCCGCGGCCGTTTTTTCAGCTAGGGGCCCGAAACTCTGCGGGCGCGTAGTCCTTGACCCCTTCTCTTCAACGACCCCACCAAATTAACTCTAGCCCCTATGGCTCAGGCTGGGCGGGTCCCCAAAATCGGCCCGTCGCAACGTTTGGAGAAGAGAAACGTCGAAAAAAAGACTAAGTCCCAACGTCGACGTGCCCTGTTTGGACCCCCGCCCCGCGGCCGTTTTTTCAGCTAGGGGCCCGAAACTCTGCGGGCGCGTAGTCCTTGACCCCTTCTCTTCAACGACCCCACCAAATTAACTCTAGCCCCTATGGCTCAGGCTGGGCGGGTCCCCAAAATCGACCCGTCGCAACGTTTGGAGAAGAGAAACGTCGAAAAAAAGACTAAGTCCCAACGTCGACGTGCCCTGTTTGGACCCCCGCCCCGCGGCCGTTTTTTCAGCTAGGGGCCCGAAACTCTGCGGGCGCGTAGTCCTTGACCCCTTCTCTTCAACGACCCCACCAAATTAACTCTAGCCCCTATGGCTCAGGCTGGGCGGGTCCCCAAAATCGACCCGTCGCAACGTTTGGAGAAGAGAAACGTCGAAAAAAAGACTAAGTCCCAACGTCGACGTGCCCTGTTTGGACCCCCGCCCCGCGGCCGTTTTTTCAGCTAGGGGCCCGAAACTCTGCGGGCGCGTAGTCCTTGACCCCTTCTCTTCAACGACCCCACCAAATTAACTCTAGCCCCTATGGCTCAGGCTGGGCGGGTCCCCAAAATCGACCCGTCGCAACGTTTGGAGAAGAGAAACGTCGAAAAAAAGACTAAGTCCCAACGTCGACGTGCCCTGTTTGGACCCCCGCCCCGCGGCCGTTTTTTCAGCTAGGGGCCCGAAACTCTGCGGGCGCGTAGTCCTTGACCCCTTCTCTTCAACGACCCCACCAAATTAACTCTAGCCCCTATGGCTCAGGCTGGGCGGGTCCCCAAAATCGGCCCGTCGCAACGTTTGGAGAAGAGAAACGTCGAAAAAAAGACTAAGTCCCAACGTCGACGTGCCCTGTTTGGACCCCCGCCCCGCGGCCGTTTTTTCAGCTAGGGGCCCGAAACTCTGCGGGCGCGTAGTCCTTGACCCCTTCTCTTCAACGACCCCACCAAATTAACTCTAGCCCCTATGGCTCAGGCTGGGCGGGTCCCCAAAATCGACCCGTCGCAACGTTTGGAGAAGAGAAACGTCGAAAAAAAGACTAAGTCCCAACGTCGACGTGCCCTGTTTGGACCCCCGCCCCGCGGCCGTTTTTTCAGCTAGGGGCCCGAAACTCTGCGGGCGCGTAGTCCTTGACCCCTTCTCTTCAACGACCCCACCAAATTAACTCTAGCCCCTATGGCTCAGGCTGGGCGGGTCCCCAAAATCGACCCGTCGCAACGTTTGGAGAAGAGAAACGTCGAAAAAAAGACTAAGTCCCAACGTCGACGTGCCCTGTTTGGACCCCCGCCCCGCGGCCGTTTTTTCAGCTAGGGGCCCGAAACTCTGCGGGCGCGTAGTCCTTGACCCCTTCTCTTCAACGACCCCACCAAATTAACTCTAGCCCCTATGGCTCAGGCTGGGCGGGTCCCCAAAATCGGCCCATCGCAACGTTTGGAGAAGAGAAACGTCGAAAAAAAGACTAAGTCCCAACGTCGACGTGCCCTGTTTGGACCCCCGCCCCGCGGCCGTTTTTTAAGCTAGGGGCCCGAAACTCTGCGGGCGCGTAGTCCTTGACCCCTTCTCTTCAACGACCCCACCAAATTAACTCTAGCCCCTATGGCTCAGGCTGGGCGGGTCCCCAAAATCGACCCGTCGCAACGTTTGGAGAAGAGAAACGTCGAAAAAAAGACTAAGTCCCAACGTCGACGTGCCCTGTTTGGACCCCCGCCCCGCGGCCGTTTTTTCAGCTAGGGGCCCGAAACTCTGCGGGCGCGTAGTCCTTGACCCCTTCTCTTCAACGACCCCACCAAATTAACTCTAGCCCCTATGGCTCAGGCTGGGCGGGTCCCCAAAATCGGCCCAGTCGCAACGTTTGGAGAAGAGAAACGTCGAAAAAAAGACTAAGTCCCAACGTCGACGTGCCCTGTTTGGACCCCCGCCCCGCGGCCGTTTTTTCAGCTAGGGGCCCGAAACTCTGCGGGCGCGTAGTCCTTGACCCCTTCTCTTCAACGACCCCACCAAATTAACTCTAGCCCCTATGGCTCAGGCTGGGCGGGTCCCCAAAATCGGCCCATCGCAACGTTTGGAGAAGAGAAACGTCGAAAAAAAGACTAAGTCCCAACGTCGACGTGCCCTGTTTGGACCCCCGCCCCGCGGCCGTTTTTTCAGCTAGGGGCCCGAAACTCTGCGGGCGCGTAGTCCTTGACCCCTTCTCTTCAACGACCCCACCAAATTAACTCTAGCCCCTATGGCTCAGGCTGGGCGGGTCCCCAAAATCGACCCGTCGCAACGTTTGGAGAAGAGAAACGTCGAAAAAAAGACTAAGTCCCAAAGTCGACGTGCCCTGTTTGGACCCCCGCCCCGCGGCCGTTTTTTCAGCTAGGGGCCCGAAACTCTGCGGGCGCGTAGTCCTTGACCCCTTCTCTTCAACGACCCCACCAAATTAACTCTAGCCCCTATGGCTCAGGCTGGGCGGGTCCCCAAAATCGGCCCGTCGCAACGTTTGGAGAAGAGAAACGTCGAAAAAAAGACTAAGTCCCAACGTCGACGTGCCCTGTTTGGACCCCCGCCCCGCGGCCGTTTTTTCAGCTAGGGGCCCGAAACTCTGCGGGCGCGTAGTCCTTGACCCCTTCTCTTCAACGACCCCACCAAATTAACTCTAGCCCCTATGGCTCAGGCTGGGCGGGTCCCCAAAATCGGACCCGTCGCAACGTTTGGAGAAGAGAAACGTCGAAAAAAAGACTAAGTCCCAACGTCGACGTGCCCTGTTTGGACCCCCGCCCCGCGGCCGTTTTTTCAGCTAGGGGCCCGAAACTCTGCGGGCGCGTAGTCCTTGACCCCTTCTCTTCAACGACCCCACCAAATTAACTCTAGCCCCAATGGCTAAGGCTGGGCGGGTCCCCAAAATCGGCCCGTCGCAACGTTTGGAGAAGAGAAACGTCGAAAAAAAGACTAAGTCCCAACGTCGACGTGCCCTGTTTGGACCCCCGCCCCGCGGCCGTTTTTTCAGCTAGGGGCCCGAAACTCTGCGGGCGCGTAGTCCTTGACCCCTTCTCTTCAACGACCCCACCAAATTAACTCTAGCCCCAATGGCTCAGGCTGGGCGGGTCCCCAAAATCGACCCGTCGCAACGTTTGGAGAAGAGAAACGTCGAAAAAAAGACTAAGTCCCAACGTCGACGTGCCCTGTTTGGACCCCCGCCCCGCGGCCGTTTTTTCAGCTAGGGGCCCGAAACTCTGCGGGCGCGTAGTCCTTGACCCCTTCTCTTCAACGACCCCACCAAATTAACTCTAGCCCCTATGGCTCAGGCTGGGCGGGTCCCCAAAATCGACCCGTCGCAACGTTTGGAGAAGAGAAACGTCGAAAAAAAGACTAAGTCCCAACGTCGACGTGCCCTGTTTGGACCCCCGCCCCGCGGCCGTTTTTTCAGCTAGGGGCCCGAAACTCTGCGGGCGCGTAGTCCTTGACCCCTTCTCTTCAACGACCCCACCAAATTAACTCTAGCCCCAATGGCTCAGGCTGGGCGGGTCCCCAAAATCGACCCAGTCGCAACGTTTGGAGAAGAGAAACGTCGAAAAAAAGACTAAGTCCCAACGTCGACGTGCCCTGTTTGGACCCCCGCCCCGCGGCCGTTTTTTCAGCTAGGGGCCCGAAACTCTGCGGGCGCGTAGTCCTTGACCCCTTCTCTTCAACGACCCCACCAAATTAACTCTAGCCCCTATGGCTCAGGCTGGGCGGGTCCCCAAAATCGACCCATCGCAACGTTTGGAGAAGAGAAACGTCGAAAAAAAGACTAAGTCCCAACGTCGACGTGCCCTGTTTGGACCCCCGCCCCGCGGCCGTTTTTTCAGCTAGGGGCCCGAAACTCTGCGGGCGCGTAGTCCTTGACCCCTTCTCTTCAACGACCCCACCAAATTAACTCTAGCCCCTATGGCTCAGGCTGGGCGGGTCCCCAAAATCGGCCCGTCGCAACGTTTGGAGAAGAGAAACGTCGAAAAAAAGACTAAGTCCCAACGTCGACGTGCCCTGTTTGGACCCCCGCCCCGCGGCCGTTTTTTCAGCTAGGGGCCCGAAACTCTGCGGGCGCGTAGTCCTTGACCCCTTCTCTTCAACGACCCCACCAAATTAACTCTAGCCCCTATGGCTCAGGCTGGGCGGGTCCCCAAAATCGACCCGTCGCAACGTTTGGAGAAGAGAAACGTCGAAAAAAAGACTAAGTCCCAACGTCGACGTGCCCTGTTTGGACCCCCGCCCCGCGGCCGTTTTTTCAGCTAGGGGCCCGAAACTCTGCGGGCGCGTAGTCCTTGACCCCTTCTCTTCAACGACCCCACCAAATTAACTCTAGCCCCTATGGCTCAGGCTGGGCGGGTCCCCAAAATCGGCCCATCGCAACGTTTGGAGAAGAGAAACGTCGAAAAAAAGACTAAGTCCCAACGTCGACGTGCCCTGTTTGGACCCCCGCCCCGCGGCCGTTTTTTCAGCTAGGGGCCCGAAACTCTGCGGGCGCGTAGTCCTTGACCCCTTCTCTTCAACGACCCCACCAAATTAACTCTAGCCCCTATGGCTCAGGCTGGGCGGGTCCCCAAAATCGGCCCAGTCGCAACGTTTGGAGAAGAGAAACGTCGAAAAAAAGACTAAGTCCCAACGTCGACGTGCCCTGTTTGGACCCCCGCCCCGCGGCCGTTTTTTCAGCTAGGGGCCCGAAACTCTGCGGGCGCGTAGTCCTTGACCCCTTCTCTTCAACGACCCCACCAAATTAACTCTAGCCCCTATGGCTCAGGCTGGGCGGGTCCCCAAAATCGGACCCATCGCAACGTTTGGAGAAGAGAAACGTCGAAAAAAAGACTAAGTCCCAACGTCGACGTGCCCTGTTTGGACCCCCGCCCCGCGGCCGTTTTTTCAGCTAGGGGCCCGAAACTCTGCGGGCGCGTAGTCCTTGACCCCTTCTCTTCAACGACCCCACCAAATTAACTCTAGCCCCTATGGCTCAGGCTGGGCGGGTCCCCAAAATCGACCCGTCGCAACGTTTGGAGAAGAGAAACGTCGAAAAAAAGACTAAGTCCCAACGTCGACGTGCCCTGTTTGGACCCCCGCCCCGCGGCCGTTTTTTCAGCTAGGGGCCCGAAACTCTGCGGGCGCGTAGTCCTTGACCCCTTCTCTTCAACGACCCCACCAAATTAACTCTAGCCCCTATGGCTCAGGCTGGGCGGGTCCCCAAAATCGGCCCAGTCGCAACGTTTGGAGAAGAGAAACGTCGAAAAAAAGACTAAGTCCCAACGTCGACGTGCCCTGTTTGGACCCCCGCCCCGCGGCCGTTTTTTCAGCTAGGGGCCCGAAACTCTGCGGGCGCGTAGTCCTTGACCCCTTCTCTTCAACGACCCCACCAAATTAACTCTAGCCCCTATGGCTCAGGCTGGGCGGGTCCCCAAAATCGGCCCAGTCGCAACGTTTGGAGAAGAGAAACGTCGAAAAAAAGACTAAGTCCCAACGTCGACGTGCCCTGTTTGGACCCCCGCCCCGCGGCCGTTTTTTCAGCTAGGGGCCCGAAACTCTGCGGGCGCGTAGTCCTTGACCCCTTCTCTTCAACGACCCCACCAAATTAACTCTAGCCCCTATGGCTCAGGCTGGGCGGGTCCCCAAAATCGGCCCGTCGCAACGTTTGGAGAAGAGAAACGTCGAAAAAAAGACTAAGTCCCAACGTCGACGTGCCCTGTTTGGACCCCCGCCCCGCGGCCGTTTTTTCAGCTAGGGGCCCGAAACTCTGCGGGCGCGTAGTCCTTGACCCCTTCTCTTCAACGACCCCACCAAATTAACTCTAGCCCCTATGGCTCAGGCTGGGCGGGTCCCCAAAATCGGCCCAGTCGCAACGTTTGGAGAAGAGAAACGTCGAAAAAAAGACTAAGTCCCAACGTCGACGTGCCCTGTTTGGACCCCCGCCCCGCGGCCGTTTTTTCAGCTAGGGGCCCGAAACTCTGCGGGCGCGTAGTCCTTGACCCCTTCTCTTCAACGACCCCACCAAATTAACTCTAGCCCCTATGGCTCAGGCTGGGCGGGTCCCCAAAATCGGCCCATCGCAACGTTTGGAGAAGAGAAACGTCGAAAAAAAGACTAAGTCCCAACGTCGACGTGCCCTGTTTGGACCCCCGCCCCGCGGCCGTTTTTTCAGCTAGGGGCCCGAAACTCTGCGGGCGCGTAGTCCTTGACCCCTTCTCTTCAACGACCCCACCAAATTAACTCTAGCCCCTATGGCTCAGGCTGGGCGGGTCCCCAAAATCGACCCGTCGCAACGTTTGGAGAAGAGAAACGTCGAAAAAAAGACTAAGTCCCAACGTCGACGTGCCCTGTTTGGACCCCCGCCCCGCGGCCGTTTTTTCAGCTAGGGGCCCGAAACTCTGCGGGCGCGTAGTCCTTGACCCCTTCTCTTCAACGACCCCACCAAATTAACTCTAGCCCCTATGGCTCAGGCTGGGCGGGTCCCCAAAATCGGCCCATCGCAACGTTTGGAGAAGAGAAACGTCGAAAAAAAGACTAAGTCCCAACGTCGACGTGCCCTGTTTGGACCCCCGCCCCGCGGCCGTTTTTTCAGCTAGGGGCCCGAAACTCTGCGGGCGCGTAGTCCTTGACCCCTTCTCTTCAACGACCCCACCAAATTAACTCTAGCCCCTATGGCTCAGGCTGGGCGGGTCCCCAAAATCGGCCCGTCGCAACGTTTGGAGAAGAGAAACGTCGAAAAAAAGACTAAGTCCCAACGTCGACGTGCCCTGTTTGGACCCCCGCCCCGCGGCCGTTTTTTCAGCTAGGGGCCCGAAACTCTGCGGGCGCGTAGTCCTTGACCCCTTCTCTTCAACGACCCCACCAAATTAACTCTAGCCCCTATGGCTCAGGCTGGGCGGGTCCCCAAAATCGGCCCGTCGCAACGTTTGGAGAAGAGAAACGTCGAAAAAAAGACTAAGTCCCAACGTCGACGTGCCCTGTTTGGACCCCCGCCCCGCGGCCGTTTTTTCAGCTAGGGGCCCGAAACTCTGCGGGCGCGTAGTCCTTGACCCCTTCTCTTCAACGACCCCACCAAATTAACTCTAGCCCCTATGGCTCAGGCTGGGCGGGTCCCCAAAATCGACCCGTCGCAACGTTTGGAGAAGAGAAACGTCGAAAAAAAGACTAAGTCCCAACGTCGACGTGCCCTGTTTGGACCCCCGCCCCGCGGCCGTTTTTTCAGCTAGGGGCCCGAAACTCTGCGGGCGCGTAGTCCTTGACCCCTTCTCTTCAACGACCCCACCAAATTAACTCTAGCCCCTATGGCTCAGGCTGGGCGGGTCCCCAAAATCGACCCGTCGCAACGTTTGGAGAAGAGAAACGTCGAAAAAAAGACTAAGTCCCAACGTCGACGTGCCCTGTTTGGACCCCCGCCCCGCGGCCGTTTTTTCAGCTAGGGGCCCGAAACTCTGCGGGCGCGTAGTCCTTGACCCCTTCTCTTCAACGACCCCACCAAATTAACTCTAGCCCCTATGGCTCAGGCTGGGCGGGTCCCCAAAATCGGCCCATCGCAACGTTTGGAGAAGAGAAACGTCGAAAAAAAGACTAAGTCCCAACGTCGACGTGCCCTGTTTGGACCCCCGCCCCGCGGCCGTTTTTTCAGCTAGGGGCCCGAAACTCTGCGGGCGCGTAGTCCTTGACCCCTTCTCTTCAACGACCCCACCAAATTAACTCTAGCCCCTATGGCTCAGGCTGGGCGGGTCCCCAAAATCGACCCGTCGCAACGTTTGGAGAAGAGAAACGTCGAAAAAAAGACTAAGTCCCAACGTCGACGTGCCCTGTTTGGACCCCCGCCCCGCGGCCGTTTTTTCAGCTAGGGGCCCGAAACTCTGCGGGCGCGTAGTCCTTGACCCCTTCTCTTCAACGACCCCACCAAATTAACTCTAGCCCCTATGGCTCAGGCTGGGCGGGTCCCCAAAATCGGCCCAGTCGCAACGTTTGGAGAAGAGAAACGTCGAAAAAAAGACTAAGTCCCAACGTCGACGTGCCCTGTTTGGACCCCCGCCCCGCGGCCGTTTTTTCAGCTAGGGGCCCGAAACTCTGCGGGCGCGTAGTCCTTGACCCCTTCTCTTCAACGACCCCACCAAATTAACTCTAGCCCCTATGGCTCAGGCTGGGCGGGTCCCCAAAATCGACCCGTCGCAACGTTTGGAGAAGAGAAACGTCGAAAAAAAGACTAAGTCCCAACGTCGACGTGCCCTGTTTGGACCCCCGCCCCGCGGCCGTTTTTTCAGCTAGGGGCCCGAAACTCTGCGGGCGCGTAGTCCTTGACCCCTTCTCTTCAACGACCCCACCAAATTAACTCTAGCCCCTATGGCTCAGGCTGGGCGGGTCCCCAAAATCGACCCGTCGCAACGTTTGGAGAAGAGAAACGTCGAAAAAAAGACTAAGTCCCAACGTCGACGTGCCCTGTTTGGACCCCCGCCCCGCGGCCGTTTTTTCAGCTAGGGGCCCGAAACTCTGCGGGCGCGTAGTCCTTGACCCCTTCTCTTCAACGACCCCACCAAATTAACTCTAGCCCCTATGGCTCAGGCTGGGCGGGTCCCCAAAATCGGACCCGTCGCAACGTTTGGAGAAGAGAAACGTCGAAAAAAAGACTAAGTCCCAACGTCGACGTGCCCTGTTTGGACCCCCGCCCCGCGGCCGTTTTTTCAGCTAGGGGCCCGAAACTCTGCGGGCGCGTAGTCCTTGACCCCTTCTCTTCAACGACCCCACCAAATTAACTCTAGCCCCTATGGCTCAGGCTGGGCGGGTCCCCAAAATCGGCCCGTCGCAACGTTTGGAGAAGAGAAACGTCGAAAAAAAGACTAAGTCCCAACGTCGACGTGCCCTGTTTGGACCCCCGCCCCGCGGCCGTTTTTTCAGCTAGGGGCCCGAAACTCTGCGGGCGCGTAGTCCTTGACCCCTTCTCTTCAACGACCCCACCAAATTAACTCTAGCCCCTATGGCTCAGGCTGGGCGGGTCCCCAAAATCGACCCGTCGCAACGTTTGGAGAAGAGAAACGTCGAAAAAAAGACTAAGTCCCAACGTCGACGTGCCCTGTTTGGACCCCCGCCCCGCGGCCGTTTTTTCAGCTAGGGGCCCGAAACTCTGCGGGCGCGTAGTCCTTGACCCCTTCTCTTCAACGACCCCACCAAATTAACTCTAGCCCCTATGGCTCAGGCTGGGCGGGTCCCCAAAATCGGACCCGTCGCAACGTTTGGAGAAGAGAAACGTCGAAAAAAAGACTAAGTCCCAACGTCGACGTGCCCTGTTTGGACCCCCGCCCCGCGGCCGTTTTTTCAGCTAGGGGCCCGAAACTCTGCGGGCGCGTAGTCCTTGACCCCTTCTCTTCAACGACCCCACCAAATTAACTCTAGCCCCTATGGCTCAGGCTGGGCGGGTCCCCAAAATCGGCCCAGTCGCAACGTTTGGAGAAGAGAAACGTCGAAAAAAAGACTAAGTCCCAACGTCGACGTGCCCTGTTTGGACCCCCGCCCCGCGGCCGTTTTTTCAGCTAGGGGCCCGAAACTCTGCGGGCGCGTAGTCCTTGACCCCTTCTCTTCAACGACCCCACCAAATTAACTCTAGCCCCTATGGCTCAGGCTGGGCGGGTCCCCAAAATCGGCCCATCGCAACGTTTGGAGAAGAGAAACGTCGAAAAAAAGACTAAGTCCCAACGTCGACGTGCCCTGTTTGGACCCCCGCCCCGCGGCCGTTTTTTCAGCTAGGGGCCCGAAACTCTGCGGGCGCGTAGTCCTTGACCCCTTCTCTTCAACGACCCCACCAAATTAACTCTAGCCCCTATGGCTCAGGCTGGGCGGGTCCCCAAAATCGGCCCAGTCGCAACGTTTGGAGAAGAGAAACGTCGAAAAAAAGACTAAGTCCCAACGTCGACGTGCCCTGTTTGGACCCCCGCCCCGCGGCCGTTTTTTCAGCTAGGGGCCCGAAACTCTGCGGGCGCGTAGTCCTTGACCCCTTCTCTTCAACGACCCCACCAAATTAACTCTAGCCCCTATGGCTCAGGCTGGGCGGGTCCCCAAAATCGACCCGTCGCAACGTTTGGAGAAGAGAAACGTCGAAAAAAAGACTAAGTCCCAACGTCGACGTGCCCTGTTTGGACCCCCGCCCCGCGGCCGTTTTTTCAGCTAGGGGCCCGAAACTCTGCGGGCGCGTAGTCCTTGACCCCTTCTCTTCAACGACCCCACCAAATTAACTCTAGCCCCTATGGCTCAGGCTGGGCGGGTCCCCAAAATCGGCCCATCGCAACGTTTGGAGAAGAGAAACGTCGAAAAAAAGACTAAGTCCCAACGTCGACGTGCCCTGTTTGGACCCCCGCCCCGCGGCCGTTTTTTCAGCTAGGGGCCCGAAACTCTGCGGGCGCGTAGTCCTTGACCCCTTCTCTTCAACGACCCCACCAAATTAACTCTAGCCCCTATGGCTCAGGCTGGGCGGGTCCCCAAAATCGGCCCGTCGCAACGTTTGGAGAAGAGAAACGTCGAAAAAAAGACTAAGTCCCAACGTCGACGTGCCCTGTTTGGACCCCCGCCCCGCGGCCGTTTTTTCAGCTAGGGGCCCGAAACTCTGCGGGCGCGTAGTCCTTGACCCCTTCTCTTCAACGACCCCACCAAATTAACTCTAGCCCCTATGGCTCAGGCTGGGCGGGTCCCCAAAATCGGCCCAGTCGCAACGTTTGGAGAAGAGAAACGTCGAAAAAAAGACTAAGTCCCAACGTCGACGTGCCCTGTTTGGACCCCCGCCCCGCGGCCGTTTTTTCAGCTAGGGGCCCGAAACTCTGCGGGCGCGTAGTCCTTGACCCCTTCTCTTCAACGACCCCACCAAATTAACTCTAGCCCCTATGGCTCAGGCTGGGCGGGTCCCCAAAATCGGCCCAGTCGCAACGTTTGGAGAAGAGAAACGTCGAAAAAAAGACTAAGTCCCAACGTCGACGTGCCCTGTTTGGACCCCCGCCCCGCGGCCGTTTTTTCAGCTAGGGGCCCGAAACTCTGCGGGCGCGTAGTCCTTGACCCCTTCTCTTCAACGACCCCACCAAATTAACTCTAGCCCCTATGGCTCAGGCTGGGCGGGTCCCCAAAATCGACCCGTCGCAACGTTTGGAGAAGAGAAACGTCGAAAAAAAGACTAAGTCCCAACGTCGACGTGCCCTGTTTGGACCCCCGCCCCGCGGCCGTTTTTTCAGCTAGGGGCCCGAAACTCTGCGGGCGCGTAGTCCTTGACCCCTTCTCTTCAACGACCCCACCAAATTAACTCTAGCCCCTATGGCTCAGGCTGGGCGGGTCCCCAAAATCGACCCGTCGCAACGTTTGGAGAAGAGAAACGTCGAAAAAAAGACTAAGTCCCAACGTCGACGTGCCCTGTTTGGACCCCCGCCCCGCGGCCGTTTTTTCAGCTAGGGGCCCGAAACTCTGCGGGCGCGTAGTCCTTGACCCCTTCTCTTCAACGACCCCACCAAATTAACTCTAGCCCCTATGGCTCAGGCTGGGCGGGTCCCCAAAATCGGCCCATCGCAACGTTTGGAGAAGAGAAACGTCGAAAAAAAGACTAAGTCCCAACGTCGACGTGCCCTGTTTGGACCCCCGCCCCGCGGCCGTTTTTTCAGCTAGGGGCCCGAAACTCTGCGGGCGCGTAGTCCTTGACCCCTTCTCTTCAACGACCCCACCAAATTAACTCTAGCCCCTATGGCTCAGGCTGGGCGGGTCCCCAAAATCGACCCGTCGCAACGTTTGGAGAAGAGAAACGTCGAAAAAAAGACTAAGTCCCAACGTCGACGTGCCCTGTTTGGACCCCCGCCCCGCGGCCGTTTTTTCAGCTAGGGGCCCGAAACTCTGCGGGCGCGTAGTCCTTGACCCCTTCTCTTCAACGACCCCACCAAATTAACTCTAGCCCCTATGGCTCAGGCTGGGCGGGTCCCCAAAATCGGACCCGTCGCAACGTTTGGAGAAGAGAAACGTCGAAAAAAAGACTAAGTCCCAACGTCGACGTGCCCTGTTTGGACCCCCGCCCCGCGGCCGTTTTTTCAGCTAGGGGCCCGAAACTCTGCGGGCGCGTAGTCCTTGACCCCTTCTCTTCAACGACCCCACCAAATTAACTCTAGCCCCTATGGCTCAGGCTGGGCGGGTCCCCAAAATCGACCCGTCGCAACGTTTGGAGAAGAGAAACGTCGAAAAAAAGACTAAGTCCCAACGTCGACGTGCCCTGTTTGGACCCCCGCCCCGCGGCCGTTTTTTCAGCTAGGGGCCCGAAACTCTGCGGGCGCGTAGTCCTTGACCCCTTCTCTTCAACGACCCCACCAAATTAACTCTAGCCCCTATGGCTCAGGCTGGGCGGGTCCCCAAAATCGGCCCGTCGCAACGTTTGGAGAAGAGAAACGTCGAAAAAAAGACTAAGTCCCAACGTCGACGTGCCCTGTTTGGACCCCCGCCCCGCGGCCGTTTTTTCAGCTAGGGGCCCGAAACTCTGCGGGCGCGTAGTCCTTGACCCCTTCTCTTCAACGACCCCACCAAATTAACTCTAGCCCCTATGGCTCAGGCTGGGCGGGTCCCCAAAATCGACCCGTCGCAACGTTTGGAGAAGAGAAACGTCGAAAAAAAGACTAAGTCCCAACGTCGACGTGCCCTGTTTGGACCCCCGCCCCGCGGCCGTTTTTTCAGCTAGGGGCCCGAAACTCTGCGGGCGCGTAGTCCTTGACCCCTTCTCTTCAACGACCCCACCAAATTAACTCTAGCCCCTATGGCTCAGGCTGGGCGGGTCCCCAAAATCGGCCCAGTCGCAACGTTTGGAGAAGAGAAACGTCGAAAAAAAGACTAAGTCCCAACGTCGACGTGCCCTGTTTGGACCCCCGCCCCGCGGCCGTTTTTTCAGCTAGGGGCCCGAAACTCTGCGGGCGCGTAGTCCTTGACCCCTTCTCTTCAACGACCCCACCAAATTAACTCTAGCCCCTATGGCTCAGGCTGGGCGGGTCCCCAAAATCGGCCCATCGCAACGTTTGGAGAAGAGAAACGTCGAAAAAAAGACTAAGTCCCAACGTCGACGTGCCCTGTTTGGACCCCCGCCCCGCGGCCGTTTTTTCAGCTAGGGGCCCGAAACTCTGCGGGCGCGTAGTCCTTGACCCCTTCTCTTCAACGACCCCACCAAATTAACTCTAGCCCCTATGGCTCAGGCTGGGCGGGTCCCCAAAATCGGCCCATCGCAACGTTTGGAGAAGAGAAACGTCGAAAAAAAGACTAAGTCCCAACGTCGACGTGCCCTGTTTGGACCCCCGCCCCGCGGCCGTTTTTTCAGCTAGGGGCCCGAAACTCTGCGGGCGCGTAGTCCTTGACCCCTTCTCTTCAACGACCCCACCAAATTAACTCTAGCCCCTATGGCTCAGGCTGGGCGGGTCCCCAAAATCGGACAGTCGCAACGTTTGGAGAAGAGTTACGTCGAAAAAAAGACTAAGTCCCAACGTCGACGTGCCCTGTTTGGACCCCCGCCCCGCGGCCGTTTTTTCAGCTAGGGGCCCGAAACTCTGCGGGCGCGTAGTCCTTGACCCCTTCTCTTCAACGACCCCACCAAATTAACTCTAGCCCCTATGGCTCAGGCTGGGCGGGTCCCCAAAATCGGCCCAGTCGCAACGTTTGGAGAAGAGAAACGTCGAAAAAAAGACTAAGTCCCAACGTCGACGTGCCCTGTTTGGACCCCCGCCCCGCGGCCGTTTTTTCAGCTAGGGGCCCGAAACTCTGCGGGCGCGTAGTCCTTGACCCCTTCTCTTCAACGACCCCACCAAATTAACTCTAGCCCCTATGGCTCAGGCTGGGCGGGTCCCCAAAATCGGCCCAGTCGCAACGTTTGGAGAAGAGAAACGTCGAAAAAAAGACTAAGTCCCAACGTCGACGTGCCCTGTTTGGACCCCCGCCCCGCGGCCGTTTTTTCAGCTAGGGGCCCGAAACT
>NW_027210533.1:0-65930 GCF_027789765.1 Dendropsophus ebraccatus
GGTGCGGATGGATGACAGGCACCCTAGGCACCCAGGATCGGCTTTAGTTTCACGTGTATCTCTTAAGCCGGCAGAGAAAACCCACCTGATATGCGCTCCACACAATTGAATAGAGACGCCGTTGATTTTCTATGGGAATTGCAGAAATGACTTCTAAGCCTCAAAATAATGACTTTTTTTCCTAAGGTGGTAGGAATGAAACTCAGTGCGGGCTGGATGGGGTCCCCCCTGGGCACCGCAGACCTAAGCTTGTTTAACTCCTACCTCTTAAAGGGACCGAGAAAAAATGACCTTTTCTGCACTCCAATGTAAGTCAATGGGGCGATTTTTTGGCTATGTGCTAGAAATGAAATTCAGTGCGGATTGGATGACAGGCACCCTAGGCACCCAGGATCGGCTTTAGTTTCACGTGTATCTCTTAAGCCGGCAGAGAAAACCCACCTGATATGCGCTCCACACAATTGAATAGAGACGCCGTTGATTTTCTATGGGAATTGCAGAAATGACTTCTAAGCCTCAAAATAATGACTTTTTTTCCTAAGGTGGTAGGAATGAAACTCAGTGCGGGCTGGATGGGGTCCCCCCTGGGCACCGCAGACCTAAGCTTGTTTAACTCCTACCTCTTAAAGGGACCGAGAAAAAATGACCTTTTCTGCACTCCAATGTAAGTCAATGGGGCGATTTTTTGGCTATGTGCTAGAAATGAAATTCAGTGCGGATTGGATGACAGGCACCCTAGGCACCCAGGATCGGCTTTAGTTTCACGTGTATCTCTTAAGCCGGCAGAGAAAACCCACCTGATATGCGCTCCACACAATTGAATAGAGACGCCGTTGATTTTCTATGGGAATTGCAGAAATGACTTCTAAGCCTCAAAATAATGACTTTTTTTCCTAAGGTGGTAGGAATGAAACTCAGTGCGGGCTGGATGGGGTCCCCCCTGGGCACCGCAGACCTAAGCTTGTTTAACTCCTACCTCTTAAAGGGACCGAGAAAAAATGACCTTTTCTGCACTCCAATGTAAGTCAATGGGGCGATTTTTTGGCTATGTGCTAGAAATGAAATTCAGTGCGGATTGGATGACAGGCACCCTAGGCACCCAGGATCGGCTTTAGTTTCACGTGTATCTCTTAAGCCGGCAGAGAAAACCCACCTGATATGCGCTCCACACAATTGAATAGAGACGCCGTTGATTTTCTATGGGAATTGCAGAAATGACTTCTAAGCCTCAAAATAATGACTTTTTTTCCTAAGGTGGTAGGAATGAAACTCAGTGCGGGCTGGATGGGGTCCCCCCTGGGCACCGCAGACCTAAGCTTGTTTAACTCCTACCTCTTAAAGGGACCGAGAAAAAATGACCTTTTCTGCACTCCAATGTAAGTCAATGGGGCGATTTTTTGGCTATGTGCTAGAAATGAAATTCAGTGCGGATTGGATGACAGGCACCCTAGGCACCCAGGATCGGCTTTAGTTTCACGTGTATCTCTTAAGCCGGCAGAGAAAACCCACCTGATATGCGCTCCACACAATTGAATAGAGACGCCGTTGATTTTCTATGGGAATTGCAGAAATGACTTCTAAGCCTCAAAATAATGACTTTTTTTCCTAAGGTGGTAGGAATGAAACTCAGTGCGGGCTGGATGGGGTCCCCCCTGGGCACCGCAGACCTAAGCTTGTTTAACTCCTACCTCTTAAAGGGACCGAGAAAAAATGACCTTTTCTGCACTCCAATGTAAGTCAATGGGGCGATTTTTTGGCTATGTGCTAGAAATGAAATTCAGTGCGGATTGGATGACAGGCACCCTAGGCACCCAGGATCGGCTTTAGTTTCACGTGTATCTCTTAAGCCGGCAGAGAAAACCCACCTGATATGCGCTCCACACAATTGAATAGAGACGCCGTTGATTTTCTATGGGAATTGCAGAAATGACTTCTAAGCCTCAAAATAATGACTTTTTTTCCTAAGGTGGTAGGAATGAAACTCAGTGCGGGCTGGATGGGGTCCCCCCTGGGCACCGCAGACCTAAGCTTGTTTAACTCCTACCTCTTAAAGGGACCGAGAAAAAATGACCTTTTCTGCACTCCAATGTAAGTCAATGGGGCGATTTTTTGGCTATGTGCTAGAAATGAAATTCAGTGCGGATTGGATGACAGGCACCCTAGGCACCCAGGATCGGCTTTAGTTTCACGTGTATCTCTTAAGCCGGCAGAGAAAACCCACCTGATATGCGCTCCACACAATTGAATAGAGACGCCGTTGATTTTCTATGGGAATTGCAGAAATGACTTCTAAGCCTCAAAATAATGACTTTTTTTCCTAAGGTGGTAGGAATGAAACTCAGTGCGGGCTGGATGGGGTCCCCCCTGGGCACCGCAGACCTAAGCTTGTTTAACTCCTACCTCTTAAAGGGACCGAGAAAAAATGACCTTTTCTGCACTCCAATGTAAGTCAATGGGGCGATTTTTTGGCTATGTGCTAGAAATGAAATTCAGTGCGGATTGGATGACAGGCACCCTAGGCACCCAGGATCGGCTTTAGTTTCACGTGTATCTCTTAAGCCGGCAGAGAAAACCCACCTGATATGCGCTCCACACAATTGAATAGAGACGCCGTTGATTTTCTATGGGAATTGCAGAAATGACTTCTAAGCCTCAAAATAATGACTTTTTTTCCTAAGGTGGTAGGAATGAAACTCAGTGCGGGCTGGATGGGGTCCCCCCTGGGCACCGCAGACCTAAGCTTGTTTAACTCCTACCTCTTAAAGGGACCGAGAAAAAATGACCTTTTCTGCACTCCAATGTAAGTCAATGGGGCGATTTTTTGGCTATGTGCTAGAAATGAAATTCAGTGCGGATTGGATGACAGGCACCCTAGGCACCCAGGATCGGCTTTAGTTTCACGTGTATCTCTTAAGCCGGCAGAGAAAACCCACCTGATATGCGCTCCACACAATTGAATAGAGACGCCGTTGATTTTCTATGGGAATTGCAGAAATGACTTCTAAGCCTCAAAATAATGACTTTTTTTCCTAAGGTGGTAGGAATGAAACTCAGTGCGGGCTGGATGGGGTCCCCCCTGGGCACCGCAGACCTAAGCTTGTTTAACTCCTACCTCTTAAAGGGACCGAGAAAAAATGACCTTTTCTGCACTCCAATGTAAGTCAATGGGGCGATTTTTTGGCTATGTGCTAGAAATGAAATTCAGTGCGGATTGGATGACAGGCACCCTAGGCACCCAGGATCGGCTTTAGTTTCACGTGTATCTCTTAAGCCGGCAGAGAAAACCCACCTGATATGCGCTCCACACAATTGAATAGAGACGCCGTTGATTTTCTATGGGAATTGCAGAAATGACTTCTAAGCCTCAAAATAATGACTTTTTTTCCTAAGGTGGTAGGAATGAAACTCAGTGCGGGCTGGATGGGGTCCCCCCTGGGCACCGCAGACCTAAGCTTGTTTAACTCCTACCTCTTAAAGGGACCGAGAAAAAATGACCTTTTCTGCACTCCAATGTAAGTCAATGGGGCGATTTTTTGGCTATGTGCTAGAAATGAAATTCAGTGCGGATTGGATGACAGGCACCCTAGGCACCCAGGATCGGCTTTAGTTTCACGTGTATCTCTTAAGCCGGCAGAGAAAACCCACCTGATATGCGCTCCACACAATTGAATAGAGACGCCGTTGATTTTCTATGGGAATTGCAGAAATGACTTCTAAGCCTCAAAATAATGACTTTTTTTCCTAAGGTGGTAGGAATGAAACTCAGTGCGGGCTGGATGGGGTCCCCCCTGGGCACCGCAGACCTAAGCTTGTTTAACTCCTACCTCTTAAAGGGACCGAGAAAAAATGACCTTTTCTGCACTCCAATGTAAGTCAATGGGGCGATTTTTTGGCTATGTGCTAGAAATGAAATTCAGTGCGGATTGGATGACAGGCACCCTAGGCACCCAGGATCGGCTTTAGTTTCACGTGTATCTCTTAAGCCGGCAGAGAAAACCCACCTGATATGCGCTCCACACAATTGAATAGAGACGCCGTTGATTTTCTATGGGAATTGCAGAAATGACTTCTAAGCCTCAAAATAATGACTTTTTTTCCTAAGGTGGTAGGAATGAAACTCAGTGCGGGCTGGATGGGGTCCCCCCTGGGCACCGCAGACCTAAGCTTGTTTAACTCCTACCTCTTAAAGGGACCGAGAAAAAATGACCTTTTCTGCACTCCAATGTAAGTCAATGGGGCGATTTTTTGGCTATGTGCTAGAAATGAAATTCAGTGCGGATTGGATGACAGGCACCCTAGGCACCCAGGATCGGCTTTAGTTTCACGTGTATCTCTTAAGCCGGCAGAGAAAACCCACCTGATATGCGCTCCACACAATTGAATAGAGACGCCGTTGATTTTCTATGGGAATTGCAGAAATGACTTCTAAGCCTCAAAATAATGACTTTTTTTCCTAAGGTGGTAGGAATGAAACTCAGTGCGGGCTGGATGGGGTCCCCCCTGGGCACCGCAGACCTAAGCTTGTTTAACTCCTACCTCTTAAAGGGACCGAGAAAAAATGACCTTTTCTGCACTCCAATGTAAGTCAATGGGGCGATTTTTTGGCTATGTGCTAGAAATGAAATTCAGTGCGGATTGGATGACAGGCACCCTAGGCACCCAGGATCGGCTTTAGTTTCACGTGTATCTCTTAAGCCGGCAGAGAAAACCCACCTGATATGCGCTCCACACAATTGAATAGAGACGCCGTTGATTTTCTATGGGAATTGCAGAAATGACTTCTAAGCCTCAAAATAATGACTTTTTTTCCTAAGGTGGTAGGAATGAAACTCAGTGCGGGCTGGATGGGGTCCCCCCTGGGCACCGCAGACCTAAGCTTGTTTAACTCCTACCTCTTAAAGGGACCGAGAAAAAATGACCTTTTCTGCACTCCAATGTAAGTCAATGGGGCGATTTTTTGGCTATGTGCTAGAAATGAAATTCAGTGCGGATTGGATGACAGGCACCCTAGGCACCCAGGATCGGCTTTAGTTTCACGTGTATCTCTTAAGCCGGCAGAGAAAACCCACCTGATATGCGCTCCACACAATTGAATAGAGACGCCGTTGATTTTCTATGGGAATTGCAGAAATGACTTCTAAGCCTCAAAATAATGACTTTTTTTCCTAAGGTGGTAGGAATGAAACTCAGTGCGGGCTGGATGGGGTCCCCCCTGGGCACCGCAGACCTAAGCTTGTTTAACTCCTACCTCTTAAAGGGACCGAGAAAAAATGACCTTTTCTGCACTCCAATGTAAGTCAATGGGGCGATTTTTTGGCTATGTGCTAGAAATGAAATTCAGTGCGGATTGGATGACAGGCACCCTAGGCACCCAGGATCGGCTTTAGTTTCACGTGTATCTCTTAAGCCGGCAGAGAAAACCCACCTGATATGCGCTCCACACAATTGAATAGAGACGCCGTTGATTTTCTATGGGAATTGCAGAAATGACTTCTAAGCCTCAAAATAATGACTTTTTTTCCTAAGGTGGTAGGAATGAAACTCAGTGCGGGCTGGATGGGGTCCCCCCTGGGCACCGCAGACCTAAGCTTGTTTAACTCCTACCTCTTAAAGGGACCGAGAAAAAATGACCTTTTCTGCACTCCAATGTAAGTCAATGGGGCGATTTTTTGGCTATGTGCTAGAAATGAAATTCAGTGCGGATTGGATGACAGGCACCCTAGGCACCCAGGATCGGCTTTAGTTTCACGTGTATCTCTTAAGCCGGCAGAGAAAACCCACCTGATATGCGCTCCACACAATTGAATAGAGACGCCGTTGATTTTCTATGGGAATTGCAGAAATGACTTCTAAGCCTCAAAATAATGACTTTTTTTCCTAAGGTGGTAGGAATGAAACTCAGTGCGGGCTGGATGGGGTCCCCCCTGGGCACCGCAGACCTAAGCTTGTTTAACTCCTACCTCTTAAAGGGACCGAGAAAAAATGACCTTTTCTGCACTCCAATGTAAGTCAATGGGGCGATTTTTTGGCTATGTGCTAGAAATGAAATTCAGTGCGGATTGGATGACAGGCACCCTAGGCACCCAGGATCGGCTTTAGTTTCACGTGTATCTCTTAAGCCGGCAGAGAAAACCCACCTGATATGCGCTCCACACAATTGAATAGAGACGCCGTTGATTTTCTATGGGAATTGCAGAAATGACTTCTAAGCCTCAAAATAATGACTTTTTTTCCTAAGGTGGTAGGAATGAAACTCAGTGCGGGCTGGATGGGGTCCCCCCTGGGCACCGCAGACCTAAGCTTGTTTAACTCCTACCTCTTAAAGGGACCGAGAAAAAATGACCTTTTCTGCACTCCAATGTAAGTCAATGGGGCGATTTTTTGGCTATGTGCTAGAAATGAAATTCAGTGCGGATTGGATGACAGGCACCCTAGGCACCCAGGATCGGCTTTAGTTTCACGTGTATCTCTTAAGCCGGCAGAGAAAACCCACCTGATATGCGCTCCACACAATTGAATAGAGACGCCGTTGATTTTCTATGGGAATTGCAGAAATGACTTCTAAGCCTCAAAATAATGACTTTTTTTCCTAAGGTGGTAGGAATGAAACTCAGTGCGGGCTGGATGGGGTCCCCCCTGGGCACCGCAGACCTAAGCTTGTTTAACTCCTACCTCTTAAAGGGACCGAGAAAAAATGACCTTTTCTGCACTCCAATGTAAGTCAATGGGGCGATTTTTTGGCTATGTGCTAGAAATGAAATTCAGTGCGGATTGGATGACAGGCACCCTAGGCACCCAGGATCGGCTTTAGTTTCACGTGTATCTCTTAAGCCGGCAGAGAAAACCCACCTGATATGCGCTCCACACAATTGAATAGAGACGCCGTTGATTTTCTATGGGAATTGCAGAAATGACTTCTAAGCCTCAAAATAATGACTTTTTTTCCTAAGGTGGTAGGAATGAAACTCAGTGCGGGCTGGATGGGGTCCCCCCTGGGCACCGCAGACCTAAGCTTGTTTAACTCCTACCTCTTAAAGGGACCGAGAAAAAATGACCTTTTCTGCACTCCAATGTAAGTCAATGGGGCGATTTTTTGGCTATGTGCTAGAAATGAAATTCAGTGCGGATTGGATGACAGGCACCCTAGGCACCCAGGATCGGCTTTAGTTTCACGTGTATCTCTTAAGCCGGCAGAGAAAACCCACCTGATATGCGCTCCACACAATTGAATAGAGACGCCGTTGATTTTCTATGGGAATTGCAGAAATGACTTCTAAGCCTCAAAATAATGACTTTTTTTCCTAAGGTGGTAGGAATGAAACTCAGTGCGGGCTGGATGGGGTCCCCCCTGGGCACCGCAGACCTAAGCTTGTTTAACTCCTACCTCTTAAAGGGACCGAGAAAAAATGACCTTTTCTGCACTCCAATGTAAGTCAATGGGGCGATTTTTTGGCTATGTGCTAGAAATGAAATTCAGTGCGGATTGGATGACAGGCACCCTAGGCACCCAGGATCGGCTTTAGTTTCACGTGTATCTCTTAAGCCGGCAGAGAAAACCCACCTGATATGCGCTCCACACAATTGAATAGAGACGCCGTTGATTTTCTATGGGAATTGCAGAAATGACTTCTAAGCCTCAAAATAATGACTTTTTTTCCTAAGGTGGTAGGAATGAAACTCAGTGCGGGCTGGATGGGGTCCCCCCTGGGCACCGCAGACCTAAGCTTGTTTAACTCCTACCTCTTAAAGGGACCGAGAAAAAATGACCTTTTCTGCACTCCAATGTAAGTCAATGGGGCGATTTTTTGGCTATGTGCTAGAAATGAAATTCAGTGCGGATTGGATGACAGGCACCCTAGGCACCCAGGATCGGCTTTAGTTTCACGTGTATCTCTTAAGCCGGCAGAGAAAACCCACCTGATATGCGCTCCACACAATTGAATAGAGACGCCGTTGATTTTCTATGGGAATTGCAGAAATGACTTCTAAGCCTCAAAATAATGACTTTTTTTCCTAAGGTGGTAGGAATGAAACTCAGTGCGGGCTGGATGGGGTCCCCCCTGGGCACCGCAGACCTAAGCTTGTTTAACTCCTACCTCTTAAAGGGACCGAGAAAAAATGACCTTTTCTGCACTCCAATGTAAGTCAATGGGGCGATTTTTTGGCTATGTGCTAGAAATGAAATTCAGTGCGGATTGGATGACAGGCACCCTAGGCACCCAGGATCGGCTTTAGTTTCACGTGTATCTCTTAAGCCGGCAGAGAAAACCCACCTGATATGCGCTCCACACAATTGAATAGAGACGCCGTTGATTTTCTATGGGAATTGCAGAAATGACTTCTAAGCCTCAAAATAATGACTTTTTTTCCTAAGGTGGTAGGAATGAAACTCAGTGCGGGCTGGATGGGGTCCCCCCTGGGCACCGCAGACCTAAGCTTGTTTAACTCCTACCTCTTAAAGGGACCGAGAAAAAATGACCTTTTCTGCACTCCAATGTAAGTCAATGGGGCGATTTTTTGGCTATGTGCTAGAAATGAAATTCAGTGCGGATTGGATGACAGGCACCCTAGGCACCCAGGATCGGCTTTAGTTTCACGTGTATCTCTTAAGCCGGCAGAGAAAACCCACCTGATATGCGCTCCACACAATTGAATAGAGACGCCGTTGATTTTCTATGGGAATTGCAGAAATGACTTCTAAGCCTCAAAATAATGACTTTTTTTCCTAAGGTGGTAGGAATGAAACTCAGTGCGGGCTGGATGGGGTCCCCCCTGGGCACCGCAGACCTAAGCTTGTTTAACTCCTACCTCTTAAAGGGACCGAGAAAAAATGACCTTTTCTGCACTCCAATGTAAGTCAATGGGGCGATTTTTTGGCTATGTGCTAGAAATGAAATTCAGTGCGGATTGGATGACAGGCACCCTAGGCACCCAGGATCGGCTTTAGTTTCACGTGTATCTCTTAAGCCGGCAGAGAAAACCCACCTGATATGCGCTCCACACAATTGAATAGAGACGCCGTTGATTTTCTATGGGAATTGCAGAAATGACTTCTAAGCCTCAAAATAATGACTTTTTTTCCTAAGGTGGTAGGAATGAAACTCAGTGCGGGCTGGATGGGGTCCCCCCTGGGCACCGCAGACCTAAGCTTGTTTAACTCCTACCTCTTAAAGGGACCGAGAAAAAATGACCTTTTCTGCACTCCAATGTAAGTCAATGGGGCGATTTTTTGGCTATGTGCTAGAAATGAAATTCAGTGCGGATTGGATGACAGGCACCCTAGGCACCCAGGATCGGCTTTAGTTTCACGTGTATCTCTTAAGCCGGCAGAGAAAACCCACCTGATATGCGCTCCACACAATTGAATAGAGACGCCGTTGATTTTCTATGGGAATTGCAGAAATGACTTCTAAGCCTCAAAATAATGACTTTTTTTCCTAAGGTGGTAGGAATGAAACTCAGTGCGGGCTGGATGGGGTCCCCCCTGGGCACCGCAGACCTAAGCTTGTTTAACTCCTACCTCTTAAAGGGACCGAGAAAAAATGACCTTTTCTGCACTCCAATGTAAGTCAATGGGGCGATTTTTTGGCTATGTGCTAGAAATGAAATTCAGTGCGGATTGGATGACAGGCACCCTAGGCACCCAGGATCGGCTTTAGTTTCACGTGTATCTCTTAAGCCGGCAGAGAAAACCCACCTGATATGCGCTCCACACAATTGAATAGAGACGCCGTTGATTTTCTATGGGAATTGCAGAAATGACTTCTAAGCCTCAAAATAATGACTTTTTTTCCTAAGGTGGTAGGAATGAAACTCAGTGCGGGCTGGATGGGGTCCCCCCTGGGCACCGCAGACCTAAGCTTGTTTAACTCCTACCTCTTAAAGGGACCGAGAAAAAATGACCTTTTCTGCACTCCAATGTAAGTCAATGGGGCGATTTTTTGGCTATGTGCTAGAAATGAAATTCAGTGCGGATTGGATGACAGGCACCCTAGGCACCCAGGATCGGCTTTAGTTTCACGTGTATCTCTTAAGCCGGCAGAGAAAACCCACCTGATATGCGCTCCACACAATTGAATAGAGACGCCGTTGATTTTCTATGGGAATTGCAGAAATGACTTCTAAGCCTCAAAATAATGACTTTTTTTCCTAAGGTGGTAGGAATGAAACTCAGTGCGGGCTGGATGGGGTCCCCCCTGGGCACCGCAGACCTAAGCTTGTTTAACTCCTACCTCTTAAAGGGACCGAGAAAAAATGACCTTTTCTGCACTCCAATGTAAGTCAATGGGGCGATTTTTTGGCTATGTGCTAGAAATGAAATTCAGTGCGGATTGGATGACAGGCACCCTAGGCACCCAGGATCGGCTTTAGTTTCACGTGTATCTCTTAAGCCGGCAGAGAAAACCCACCTGATATGCGCTCCACACAATTGAATAGAGACGCCGTTGATTTTCTATGGGAATTGCAGAAATGACTTCTAAGCCTCAAAATAATGACTTTTTTTCCTAAGGTGGTAGGAATGAAACTCAGTGCGGGCTGGATGGGGTCCCCCCTGGGCACCGCAGACCTAAGCTTGTTTAACTCCTACCTCTTAAAGGGACCGAGAAAAAATGACCTTTTCTGCACTCCAATGTAAGTCAATGGGGCGATTTTTTGGCTATGTGCTAGAAATGAAATTCAGTGCGGATTGGATGACAGGCACCCTAGGCACCCAGGATCGGCTTTAGTTTCACGTGTATCTCTTAAGCCGGCAGAGAAAACCCACCTGATATGCGCTCCACACAATTGAATAGAGACGCCGTTGATTTTCTATGGGAATTGCAGAAATGACTTCTAAGCCTCAAAATAATGACTTTTTTTCCTAAGGTGGTAGGAATGAAACTCAGTGCGGGCTGGATGGGGTCCCCCCTGGGCACCGCAGACCTAAGCTTGTTTAACTCCTACCTCTTAAAGGGACCGAGAAAAAATGACCTTTTCTGCACTCCAATGTAAGTCAATGGGGCGATTTTTTGGCTATGTGCTAGAAATGAAATTCAGTGCGGATTGGATGACAGGCACCCTAGGCACCCAGGATCGGCTTTAGTTTCACGTGTATCTCTTAAGCCGGCAGAGAAAACCCACCTGATATGCGCTCCACACAATTGAATAGAGACGCCGTTGATTTTCTATGGGAATTGCAGAAATGACTTCTAAGCCTCAAAATAATGACTTTTTTTCCTAAGGTGGTAGGAATGAAACTCAGTGCGGGCTGGATGGGGTCCCCCCTGGGCACCGCAGACCTAAGCTTGTTTAACTCCTACCTCTTAAAGGGACCGAGAAAAAATGACCTTTTCTGCACTCCAATGTAAGTCAATGGGGCGATTTTTTGGCTATGTGCTAGAAATGAAATTCAGTGCGGATTGGATGACAGGCACCCTAGGCACCCAGGATCGGCTTTAGTTTCACGTGTATCTCTTAAGCCGGCAGAGAAAACCCACCTGATATGCGCTCCACACAATTGAATAGAGACGCCGTTGATTTTCTATGGGAATTGCAGAAATGACTTCTAAGCCTCAAAATAATGACTTTTTTTCCTAAGGTGGTAGGAATGAAACTCAGTGCGGGCTGGATGGGGTCCCCCCTGGGCACCGCAGACCTAAGCTTGTTTAACTCCTACCTCTTAAAGGGACCGAGAAAAAATGACCTTTTCTGCACTCCAATGTAAGTCAATGGGGCGATTTTTTGGCTATGTGCTAGAAATGAAATTCAGTGCGGATTGGATGACAGGCACCCTAGGCACCCAGGATCGGCTTTAGTTTCACGTGTATCTCTTAAGCCGGCAGAGAAAACCCACCTGATATGCGCTCCACACAATTGAATAGAGACGCCGTTGATTTTCTATGGGAATTGCAGAAATGACTTCTAAGCCTCAAAATAATGACTTTTTTTCCTAAGGTGGTAGGAATGAAACTCAGTGCGGGCTGGATGGGGTCCCCCCTGGGCACCGCAGACCTAAGCTTGTTTAACTCCTACCTCTTAAAGGGACCGAGAAAAAATGACCTTTTCTGCACTCCAATGTAAGTCAATGGGGCGATTTTTTGGCTATGTGCTAGAAATGAAATTCAGTGCGGATTGGATGACAGGCACCCTAGGCACCCAGGATCGGCTTTAGTTTCACGTGTATCTCTTAAGCCGGCAGAGAAAACCCACCTGATATGCGCTCCACACAATTGAATAGAGACGCCGTTGATTTTCTATGGGAATTGCAGAAATGACTTCTAAGCCTCAAAATAATGACTTTTTTTCCTAAGGTGGTAGGAATGAAACTCAGTGCGGGCTGGATGGGGTCCCCCCTGGGCACCGCAGACCTAAGCTTGTTTAACTCCTACCTCTTAAAGGGACCGAGAAAAAATGACCTTTTCTGCACTCCAATGTAAGTCAATGGGGCGATTTTTTGGCTATGTGCTAGAAATGAAATTCAGTGCGGATTGGATGACAGGCACCCTAGGCACCCAGGATCGGCTTTAGTTTCACGTGTATCTCTTAAGCCGGCAGAGAAAACCCACCTGATATGCGCTCCACACAATTGAATAGAGACGCCGTTGATTTTCTATGGGAATTGCAGAAATGACTTCTAAGCCTCAAAATAATGACTTTTTTTCCTAAGGTGGTAGGAATGAAACTCAGTGCGGGCTGGATGGGGTCCCCCCTGGGCACCGCAGACCTAAGCTTGTTTAACTCCTACCTCTTAAAGGGACCGAGAAAAAATGACCTTTTCTGCACTCCAATGTAAGTCAATGGGGCGATTTTTTGGCTATGTGCTAGAAATGAAATTCAGTGCGGATTGGATGACAGGCACCCTAGGCACCCAGGATCGGCTTTAGTTTCACGTGTATCTCTTAAGCCGGCAGAGAAAACCCACCTGATATGCGCTCCACACAATTGAATAGAGACGCCGTTGATTTTCTATGGGAATTGCAGAAATGACTTCTAAGCCTCAAAATAATGACTTTTTTTCCTAAGGTGGTAGGAATGAAACTCAGTGCGGGCTGGATGGGGTCCCCCCTGGGCACCGCAGACCTAAGCTTGTTTAACTCCTACCTCTTAAAGGGACCGAGAAAAAATGACCTTTTCTGCACTCCAATGTAAGTCAATGGGGCGATTTTTTGGCTATGTGCTAGAAATGAAATTCAGTGCGGATTGGATGACAGGCACCCTAGGCACCCAGGATCGGCTTTAGTTTCACGTGTATCTCTTAAGCCGGCAGAGAAAACCCACCTGATATGCGCTCCACACAATTGAATAGAGACGCCGTTGATTTTCTATGGGAATTGCAGAAATGACTTCTAAGCCTCAAAATAATGACTTTTTTTCCTAAGGTGGTAGGAATGAAACTCAGTGCGGGCTGGATGGGGTCCCCCCTGGGCACCGCAGACCTAAGCTTGTTTAACTCCTACCTCTTAAAGGGACCGAGAAAAAATGACCTTTTCTGCACTCCAATGTAAGTCAATGGGGCGATTTTTTGGCTATGTGCTAGAAATGAAATTCAGTGCGGATTGGATGACAGGCACCCTAGGCACCCAGGATCGGCTTTAGTTTCACGTGTATCTCTTAAGCCGGCAGAGAAAACCCACCTGATATGCGCTCCACACAATTGAATAGAGACGCCGTTGATTTTCTATGGGAATTGCAGAAATGACTTCTAAGCCTCAAAATAATGACTTTTTTTCCTAAGGTGGTAGGAATGAAACTCAGTGCGGGCTGGATGGGGTCCCCCCTGGGCACCGCAGACCTAAGCTTGTTTAACTCCTACCTCTTAAAGGGACCGAGAAAAAATGACCTTTTCTGCACTCCAATGTAAGTCAATGGGGCGATTTTTTGGCTATGTGCTAGAAATGAAATTCAGTGCGGATTGGATGACAGGCACCCTAGGCACCCAGGATCGGCTTTAGTTTCACGTGTATCTCTTAAGCCGGCAGAGAAAACCCACCTGATATGCGCTCCACACAATTGAATAGAGACGCCGTTGATTTTCTATGGGAATTGCAGAAATGACTTCTAAGCCTCAAAATAATGACTTTTTTTCCTAAGGTGGTAGGAATGAAACTCAGTGCGGGCTGGATGGGGTCCCCCCTGGGCACCGCAGACCTAAGCTTGTTTAACTCCTACCTCTTAAAGGGACCGAGAAAAAATGACCTTTTCTGCACTCCAATGTAAGTCAATGGGGCGATTTTTTGGCTATGTGCTAGAAATGAAATTCAGTGCGGATTGGATGACAGGCACCCTAGGCACCCAGGATCGGCTTTAGTTTCACGTGTATCTCTTAAGCCGGCAGAGAAAACCCACCTGATATGCGCTCCACACAATTGAATAGAGACGCCGTTGATTTTCTATGGGAATTGCAGAAATGACTTCTAAGCCTCAAAATAATGACTTTTTTTCCTAAGGTGGTAGGAATGAAACTCAGTGCGGGCTGGATGGGGTCCCCCCTGGGCACCGCAGACCTAAGCTTGTTTAACTCCTACCTCTTAAAGGGACCGAGAAAAAATGACCTTTTCTGCACTCCAATGTAAGTCAATGGGGCGATTTTTTGGCTATGTGCTAGAAATGAAATTCAGTGCGGATTGGATGACAGGCACCCTAGGCACCCAGGATCGGCTTTAGTTTCACGTGTATCTCTTAAGCCGGCAGAGAAAACCCACCTGATATGCGCTCCACACAATTGAATAGAGACGCCGTTGATTTTCTATGGGAATTGCAGAAATGACTTCTAAGCCTCAAAATAATGACTTTTTTTCCTAAGGTGGTAGGAATGAAACTCAGTGCGGGCTGGATGGGGTCCCCCCTGGGCACCGCAGACCTAAGCTTGTTTAACTCCTACCTCTTAAAGGGACCGAGAAAAAATGACCTTTTCTGCACTCCAATGTAAGTCAATGGGGCGATTTTTTGGCTATGTGCTAGAAATGAAATTCAGTGCGGATTGGATGACAGGCACCCTAGGCACCCAGGATCGGCTTTAGTTTCACGTGTATCTCTTAAGCCGGCAGAGAAAACCCACCTGATATGCGCTCCACACAATTGAATAGAGACGCCGTTGATTTTCTATGGGAATTGCAGAAATGACTTCTAAGCCTCAAAATAATGACTTTTTTTCCTAAGGTGGTAGGAATGAAACTCAGTGCGGGCTGGATGGGGTCCCCCCTGGGCACCGCAGACCTAAGCTTGTTTAACTCCTACCTCTTAAAGGGACCGAGAAAAAATGACCTTTTCTGCACTCCAATGTAAGTCAATGGGGCGATTTTTTGGCTATGTGCTAGAAATGAAATTCAGTGCGGATTGGATGACAGGCACCCTAGGCACCCAGGATCGGCTTTAGTTTCACGTGTATCTCTTAAGCCGGCAGAGAAAACCCACCTGATATGCGCTCCACACAATTGAATAGAGACGCCGTTGATTTTCTATGGGAATTGCAGAAATGACTTCTAAGCCTCAAAATAATGACTTTTTTTCCTAAGGTGGTAGGAATGAAACTCAGTGCGGGCTGGATGGGGTCCCCCCTGGGCACCGCAGACCTAAGCTTGTTTAACTCCTACCTCTTAAAGGGACCGAGAAAAAATGACCTTTTCTGCACTCCAATGTAAGTCAATGGGGCGATTTTTTGGCTATGTGCTAGAAATGAAATTCAGTGCGGATTGGATGACAGGCACCCTAGGCACCCAGGATCGGCTTTAGTTTCACGTGTATCTCTTAAGCCGGCAGAGAAAACCCACCTGATATGCGCTCCACACAATTGAATTAGAGACGCCGTTGATTTTCTATGGGAATTGCAGAAATGACTTCTAAGCCTCAAAATAATGACTTTTTTTCCTAAGGTGGTAGGAATGAAACTCAGTGCGGGCTGGATGGGGTCCCCCCTGGGCACCGCAGACCTAAGCTTGTTTAACTCCTACCTCTTAAAGGGACCGAGAAAAAATGACCTTTTCTGCACTCCAATGTAAGTCAATGGGGCGATTTTTTGGCTATGTGCTAGAAATGAAATTGAGTGCGGATTGGATGACAGGCACCCTAGGCACCCAGGATCGGCTTTAGTTTCACGTGTATCTCTTAAGCCGGCAGAGAAAACCCACCTGATATGCGCTCCACACAATTGAATTAGAGACGCCGTTGATTTTCTATGGGAATTGCAGAAATGACTTCTAAGCCTCAAAATAATGACTTTTTTTCCTAAGGTGGTAGGAATGAAACTCAGTGCGGGCTGGATGGGGTCCCCCCTGGGCACCGCAGACCTAAGCTTGTTTAACTCCTACCTCTTAAAGGGACCGAGAAAAAATGACCTTTTCTGCACTCCAATGTAAGTCAATGGGGCGATTTTTTGGCTATGTGCTAGAAATGAAATTGAGTGCGGATTGGATGACAGGCACCCTAGGCACCCAGGATCGGCTTTAGTTTCACGTGTATCTCTTAAGCCGGCAGAGAAAACCCACCTGATATGCGCTCCACACAATTGAATTAGAGACGCCGTTGATTTTCTATGGGAATTGCAGAAATGACTTCTAAGCCTCAAAATAATGACTTTTTTTCCTAAGGTGGTAGGAATGAAACTCAGTGCGGGCTGGATGGGGTCCCCCCTGGGCACCGCAGACCTAAGCTTGTTTAACTCCTACCTCTTAAAGGGACCGAGAAAAAATGACCTTTTCTGCACTCCAATGTAAGTCAATGGGGCGATTTTTTGGCTATGTGCTAGAAATGAAATTGAGTGCGGATTGGATGACAGGCACCCTAGGCACCCAGGATCGGCTTTAGTTTCACGTGTATCTCTTAAGCCGGCAGAGAAAACCCACCTGATATGCGCTCCACACAATTGAATTAGAGACGCCGTTGATTTTCTATGGGAATTGCAGAAATGACTTCTAAGCCTCAAAATAATGACTTTTTTTCCTAAGGTGGTAGGAATGAAACTCAGTGCGGGCTGGATGGGGTCCCCCCTGGGCACCGCAGACCTAAGCTTGTTTAACTCCTACCTCTTAAAGGGACCGAGAAAAAATGACCTTTTCTGCACTCCAATGTAAGTCAATGGGGCGATTTTTTGGCTATGTGCTAGAAATGAAATTGAGTGCGGATTGGATGACAGGCACCCTAGGCACCCAGGATCGGCTTTAGTTTCACGTGTATCTCTTAAGCCGGCAGAGAAAACCCACCTGATATGCGCTCCACACAATTGAATTAGAGACGCCGTTGATTTTCTATGGGAATTGCAGAAATGACTTCTAAGCCTCAAAATAATGACTTTTTTTCCTAAGGTGGTAGGAATGAAACTCAGTGCGGGCTGGATGGGGTCCCCCCTGGGCACCGCAGACCTAAGCTTGTTTAACTCCTACCTCTTAAAGGGACCGAGAAAAAATGACCTTTTCTGCACTCCAATGTAAGTCAATGGGGCGATTTTTTGGCTATGTGCTAGAAATGAAATTGAGTGCGGATTGGATGACAGGCACCCTAGGCACCCAGGATCGGCTTTAGTTTCACGTGTATCTCTTAAGCCGGCAGAGAAAACCCACCTGATATGCGCTCCACACAATTGAATTAGAGACGCCGTTGATTTTCTATGGGAATTGCAGAAATGACTTCTAAGCCTCAAAATAATGACTTTTTTTCCTAAGGTGGTAGGAATGAAACTCAGTGCGGGCTGGATGGGGTCCCCCCTGGGCACCGCAGACCTAAGCTTGTTTAACTCCTACCTCTTAAAGGGACCGAGAAAAAATGACCTTTTCTGCACTCCAATGTAAGTCAATGGGGCGATTTTTTGGCTATGTGCTAGAAATGAAATTGAGTGCGGATTGGATGACAGGCACCCTAGGCACCCAGGATCGGCTTTAGTTTCACGTGTATCTCTTAAGCCGGCAGAGAAAACCCACCTGATATGCGCTCCACACAATTGAATTAGAGACGCCGTTGATTTTCTATGGGAATTGCAGAAATGACTTCTAAGCCTCAAAATAATGACTTTTTTTCCTAAGGTGGTAGGAATGAAACTCAGTGCGGGCTGGATGGGGTCCCCCCTGGGCACCGCAGACCTAAGCTTGTTTAACTCCTACCTCTTAAAGGGACCGAGAAAAAATGACCTTTTCTGCACTCCAATGTAAGTCAATGGGGCGATTTTTTGGCTATGTGCTAGAAATGAAATTCAGTGCGGATTGGATGACAGGCACCCTAGGCACCCAGGATCGGCTTTAGTTTCACGTGTATCTCTTAAGCCGGCAGAGAAAACCCACCTGATATGCGCTCCACACAATTGAATTAGAGACGCCGTTGATTTTCTATGGGAATTGCAGAAATGACTTCTAAGCCTCAAAATAATGACTTTTTTTCCTAAGGTGGTAGGAATGAAACTCAGTGCTTGCTGGATGGGGTCCCCCTTGGGCACCGCAGACCTAAGCTTGTTTAACTCCTACCTCTTAAAGGGACCGAGAAAAAATGACCTTTTCTGCACTCCAATGTAAGTCAATGGGGCGATTTTTTGGCTATGTGCTAGAAATGAAATTGAGTGCGGATTGGGTGACAGGCACCCTAGGCACCCAGGATCGGCTTTAGTTTCACGTGTATCTCTTAAGCCGGCAGAGTAAACCCACCTGATATGCGCTCCACACAATTGAATTAGAGACGCCGTTGATTTTCTATGGGAATTGCAGAAATGACTTCTAAGCCTCAAAATAATGACTTTTTTTCCTAAGGTGGTAGGAATGAAACTCAGTGCGGGCTGGATGGGGTCCCCCCTGGGCACCGCAGACCTAAGCTTGTTTAACTCCTACCTCTTAAAGGGACCGAGAAAAAATGACCTTTTCTGCACTCCAATGTAAGTCAATGGGGCAATTTTTTGGCTATGTGCTAGAAATGAAATTCAGTGCGGATTGGATGACAGGCACCCTAGGCACCCAGGATCGGCTTTAGTTTCACGTGTATCTCTTAAGCCGGCAGAGAAAACCCACCTGATATGCGCTCCACACAATTGAATTAGAGACGCCGTTGATTTTCTATGGGAATTGCAGAAATGACTTCTAAGCCTCAAAATAATGACTTTTTTTCCTAAGGTGGTAGGAATGAAACTCAGTGCGGGCTGGATGGGGTCCCCCCTGGGCACCGCAGACCTAAGCTTGTTTAACTCCTACCTCTTAAAGGGACCGAGAAAAAATGACCTTTTCTGCACTCCAATGTAAGTCAATGGGGCGATTTTTTGGCTATGTGCTAGAAATGAAATTGAGTGCGGATTGGATGACAGGCACCCTAGGCACCCAGGATCGGCTTTAGTTTCACGTGTATCTCTTAAGCCGGCAGAGAAAACCCACCTGATATGCGCTCCACACAATTGAATTAGAGACGCCGTTGATTTTCTATGGGAATTGCAGAAATGACTTCTAAGCCTCAAAATAATGACTTTTTTTCCTAAGGTGGTAGGAATGAAACTCAGTGCGGGCTGGATGGGGTCCCCCCTGGGCACCGCAGACCTAAGCTTGTTTAACTCCTACCTCTTAAAGGGACCGAGAAAAAATGACCTTTTCTGCACTCCAATGTAAGTCAATGGGGCGATTTTTTGGCTATGTGCTAGAAATGAAATTGAGTGCGGATTGGATGACAGGCACCCTAGGCACCCAGGATCGGCTTTAGTTTCACGTGTATCTCTTAAGCCGGCAGAGAAAACCCACCTGATATGCGCTCCACACAATTGAATTAGAGACGCCGTTGATTTTCTATGGGAATTGCAGAAATGACTTCTAAGCCTCAAAATAATGACTTTTTTTCCTAAGGTGGTAGGAATGAAACTCAGTGCGGGCTGGATGGGGTCCCCCCTGGGCACCGCAGACCTAAGCTTGTTTAACTCCTACCTCTTAAAGGGACCGAGAAAAAATGACCTTTTCTGCACTCCAATGTAAGTCAATGGGGCGATTTTTTGGCTATGTGCTAGAAATGAAATTGAGTGCGGATTGGATGACAGGCACCCTAGGCACCCAGGATCGGCTTTAGTTTCACGTGTATCTCTTAAGCCGGCAGAGAAAACCCACCTGATATGCGCTCCACACAATTGAATTAGAGACGCCGTTGATTTTCTATGGGAATTGCAGAAATGACTTCTAAGCCTCAAAATAATGACTTTTTTTCCTAAGGTGGTAGGAATGAAACTCAGTGCGGGCTGGATGGGGTCCCCCCTGGGCACCGCAGACCTAAGCTTGTTTAACTCCTACCTCTTAAAGGGACCGAGAAAAAATGACCTTTTCTGCACTCCAATGTAAGTCAATGGGGCGATTTTTTGGCTATGTGCTAGAAATGAAATTGAGTGCGGATTGGATGACAGGCACCCTAGGCACCCAGGATCGGCTTTAGTTTCACGTGTATCTCTTAAGCCGGCAGAGAAAACCCACCTGATATGCGCTCCACACAATTGAATTAGAGACGCCGTTGATTTTCTATGGGAATTGCAGAAATGACTTCTAAGCCTCAAAATAATGACTTTTTTTCCTAAGGTGGTAGGAATGAAACTCAGTGCGGGCTGGATGGGGTCCCCCCTGGGCACCGCAGACCTAAGCTTGTTTAACTCCTACCTCTTAAAGGGACCGAGAAAAAAATGACCTTTTCTGCACTCCAATGTAAGTCAATGGGGCGATTTTTTGGCTATGTGCTAGAAATGAAATTGAGTGCGGATTGGATGACAGGCACCCTAGGCACCCAGGATCGGCTTTAGTTTCACGTGTATCTCTTAAGCCGGCAGAGAAAACCCACCTGATATGCGCTCCACACAATTGAATTAGAGACGCCGTTGATTTTCTATGGGAATTGCAGAAATGACTTCTAAGCCTCAAAATAATGACTTTTTTTCCTAAGGTGGTAGGAATGAAACTCAGTGCGGGCTGGATGGGGTCCCCCCTGGGCACCGCAGACCTATGCTTGTTTAACTCCTACCTCTTAAAGGGACCGAGAAAAAATGACCTTTTCTGCACTCCAATGTAAGTCAATGGGGCGATTTTTTGGCTATGTGCTAGAAATGAAATTGAGTGCGGATTGGATGACAGGCACCCTAGGCACCCAGGATCGGCTTTAGTTTCACGTGTATCTCTTAAGCCGGCAGAGAAAACCCACCTGATATGCGCTCCACACAATTGAATTAGAGACGCCGTTGATTTTCTATGGGAATTGCAGAAATGACTTCTAAGCCTCAAAATAATGACTTTTTTTCCTAAGGTGGTAGGAATGAAACTCAGTGCGGGCTGGATGGGGTCCCCCCTGGGCACCGCAGACCTAAGCTTGTTTAACTCCTACCTCTTAAAGGGACCGAGAAAAAATGACCTTTTCTGCACTCCAATGTAAGTCAATGGGGCGATTTTTTGGCTATGTGCTAGAAATGAAATTGAGTGCGGATTGGATGACAGGCACCCTAGGCACCCAGGATCGGCTTTAGTTTCACGTGTATCTCTTAAGCCGGCAGAGAAAACCCACCTGATATGCGCTCCACACAATTGAATTAGAGACGCCGTTGATTTTCTATGGGAATTGCAGAAATGACTTCTAAGCCTCAAAATAATGACTTTTTTTCCTAAGGTGGTAGGAATGAAACTCAGTGCGGGCTGGATGGGGTCCCCCCTGGGCACCGCAGACCTAAGCTTGTTTAACTCCTACCTCTTAAAGGGACCGAGAAAAAATGACCTTTTCTGCACTCCAATGTAAGTCAATGGGGCGATTTTTTGGCTATGTGCTAGAAATGAAATTGAGTGCGGATTGGATGACAGGCACCCTAGGCACCCAGGATCGGCTTTAGTTTCACGTGTATCTCTTAAGCCGGCAGAGAAAACCCACCTGATATGCGCTCCACACAATTGAATTAGAGACGCCGTTGATTTTCTATGGGAATTGCAGAAATGACTTCTAAGCCTCAAAATAATGACTTTTTTTCCTAAGGTGGTAGGAATGAAACTCAGTGCGGGCTGGATGGGGTCCCCCCTGGGCACCGCAGACCTAAGCTTGTTTAACTCCTACCTCTTAAAGGGACCGAGAAAAAATGACCTTTTCTGCACTCCAATGTAAGTCAATGGGGCGATTTTTTGGCTATGTGCTAGAAATGAAATTGAGTGCGGATTGGATGACAGGCACCCTAGGCACCCAGGATCGGCTTTAGTTTCACGTGTATCTCTTAAGCCGGCAGAGAAAACCCACCTGATATGCGCTCCACACAATTGAATTAGAGACGCCGTTGATTTTCTATGGGAATTGCAGAAATGACTTCTAAGCCTCAAAATAATGACTTTTTTTCCTAAGGTGGTAGGAATGAAACTCAGTGCGGGCTGGATGGGGTCCCCCCTGGGCACCGCAGACCTAAGCTTGTTTAACTCCTACCTCTTAAAGGGACCGAGAAAAAATGACCTTTTCTGCACTCCAATGTAAGTCAATGGGGCGATTTTTTGGCTATGTGCTAGAAATGAAATTGAGTGCGGATTGGATGACAGGCACCCTAGGCACCCAGGATCGGCTTTAGTTTCACGTGTATCTCTTAAGCCGGCAGAGAAAACCCACCTGATATGCGCTCCACACAATTGAATTAGAGACGCCGTTGATTTTCTATGGGAATTGCAGAAATGACTTCTAAGCCTCAAAATAATGACTTTTTTTCCTAAGGTGGTAGGAATGAAACTCAGTGCGGGCTGGATGGGGTCCCCCCTGGGCACCGCAGACCTAAGCTTGTTTAACTCCTACCTCTTAAAGGGACCGAGAAAAAATGACCTTTTCTGCACTCCAATGTAAGTCAATGGGGCGATTTTTTGGCTATGTGCTAGAAATGAAATTGAGTGCGGATTGGATGACAGGCACCCTAGGCACCCAGGATCGGCTTTAGTTTCACGTGTATCTCTTAAGCCGGCAGAGAAAACCCACCTGATATGCGCTCCACACAATTGAATTAGAGACGCCGTTGATTTTCTATGGGAATTGCAGAAATGACTTCTAAGCCTCAAAATAATGACTTTTTTTCCTAAGGTGGTAGGAATGAAACTCAGTGCGGGCTGGATGGGGTCCCCCCTGGGCACCGCAGACCTAAGCTTGTTTAACTCCTACCTCTTAAAGGGACCGAGAAAAAATGACCTTTTCTGCACTCCAATGTAAGTCAATGGGGCGATTTTTTGGCTATGTGCTAGAAATGAAATTGAGTGCGGATTGGATGACAGGCACCCTAGGCACCCAGGATCGGCTTTAGTTTCACGTGTATCTCTTAAGACGGCAGAGAAAACCCACCTGATATGCGCTCCACACAATTGAATTAGAGACGCCGTTGATTTTCTATGGGAATTGCAGAAATGACTTCTAAGCCTCAAAATAATGACTTTTTTTCCTAAGGTGGTAGGAATGAAACTCAGTGCGGGCTGGATGGGGTCCCCCCTGGGCACCGCAGACCTAAGCTTGTTTAACTCCTACCTCTTAAAGGGACCGAGAAAAAATGACCTTTTCTGCACTCCAATGTAAGTCAATGGGGCGATTTTTTGGCTATGTGCTAGAAATGAAATTGAGTGCGGATTGGATGACAGGCACCCTAGGCACCCAGGATCGGCTTTAGTTTCACGTGTATCTCTTAAGCCGGCAGAGAAAACCCACCTGATATGCGCTCCACACAATTGAATTAGAGACGCCGTTGATTTTCTATGGGAATTGCAGAAATGACTTCTAAGCCTCAAAATAATGACTTTTTTTCCTAAGGTGGTAGGAATGAAACTCAGTGCGGGCTGGATGGGGTCCCCCCTGGGCACCGCAGACCTAAGCTTGTTTAACTCCTACCTCTTAAAGGGACCGAGAAAAAAATGACCTTTTCTGCACTCCAATGTAAGTCAATGGGGCGATTTTTTGGCTATGTGCTAGAAATGAAATTGAGTGCGGATTGGATGACAGGCACCCTAGGCACCCAGGATCGGCTTTAGTTTCACGTGTATCTCTTAAGCCGGCAGAGAAAACCCACCTGATATGCGCTCCACACAATTGAATTAGAGACGCCGTTGATTTTCTATGGGAATTGCAGAAATGACTTCTAAGCCTCAAAATAATGACTTTTTTTCCTAAGGTGGTAGGAATGAAACTCAGTGCGGGCTGGATGGGGTCCCCCCTGGGCACCGCAGACCTAAGCTTGTTTAACTCCTACCTCTTAAAGGGACCGAGAAAAAAATGACCTTTTCTGCACTCCAATGTAAGTCAATGGGGCGATTTTTTGGCTATGTGCTAGAAATGAAATTGAGTGCGGATTGGATGACAGGCACCCTAGGCACCCAGGATCGGCTTTAGTTTCACGTGTATCTCTTAAGCCGGCAGAGAAAACCCACCTGATATGCGCTCCACACAATTGAATTAGAGACGCCGTTGATTTTCTATGGGAATTGCAGAAATGACTTCTAAGCCTCAAAATAATGACTTTTTTTCCTAAGGTGGTAGGAATGAAACTCAGTGCGGGCTGGATGGGGTCCCCCCTGGGCACCGCAGACCTAAGCTTGTTTAACTCCTACCTCTTAAAGGGACCGAGAAAAAATGACCTTTTCTGCACTCCAATGTAAGTCAATGGGGCGATTTTTTGGCTATGTGCTAGAAATGAAATTGAGTGCGGATTGGATGACAGGCACCCTAGGCACCCAGGATCGGCTTTAGTTTCACGTGTATCTCTTAAGCCGGCAGAGAAAACCCACCTGATATGCGCTCCACACAATTGAATTAGAGACGCCGTTGATTTTCTATGGGAATTGCAGAAATGACTTCTAAGCCTCAAAATAATGACTTTTTTTCCTAAGGTGGTAGGAATGAAACTCAGTGCGGGCTGGATGGGGTCCCCCCTGGGCACCGCAGACCTAAGCTTGTTTAACTCCTACCTCTTAAAGGGACCGAGAAAAAATGACCTTTTCTGCACTCCAATGTAAGTCAATGGGGCGAATTTTTGGCTATGTGCTAGAAATGAAATTGAGTGCGGATTGGATGACAGGCACCCTAGGCACCCAGGATCGGCTTTAGTTTCACGTGTATCTCTTAAGCCGGCAGAGAAAACCCACCTGATATGCGCTCCACACAATTGAATTAGAGACGCCGTTGATTTTCTATGGGAATTGCAGAAATGACTTCTAAGCCTCAAAATAATGACTTTTTTTCCTAAGGTGGTAGGAATGAAACTCAGTGGGGGCTGGATGGGGTCCCCCCTGGGCACCGCAGACCTAAGCTTGTTTAACTCCTACCTCTTAAAGGGACCGAGAAAAAAATGACCTTTTCTGCACTCCAATGTAAGTCAATGGGGCGATTTTTTGGCTATGTGCTAGAAATGAAATTGAGTGCGGATTGGATGACAGGCACCCTAGGCACCCAGGATCGGCTTTAGTTTCACGTGTATCTCTTAAGCCGGCAGAGAAAACCCACCTGATATGCGCTCCACACAATTGAATTAGAGACGCCGTTGATTTTCTAACAAATTTAGTTTTTATTGGAGAGGAAAGTTTAACGTTTAAACGTTTTAACGTTTTAGGAAAAGAATACAAGCTATTCAATCACAGATAATAATATCAATGTAAGAAATGAAAACGAATAAAAAGAAGGGGGGGGGGAGGGGAGAATGAAGGTAAGGTAAGGGAGGGAATGGTATGTGGGGAAGGGTACTGGATACTTTATTATAGCATAATGAAGATATTACAATCACCTTAATCAAAGAAAGAATTGGGTACTGAGTCTTTGAAGATATGTTCTCACCTGATACTTATATTCGTTGGCATCACAGAGTCACTACGCATTCTATAGATCCGATGTACTTGGATTTGCTTAATTATCCGAGTCACATGAGAGGGAGGGTGTGTCTGAAGGTGGGGGATTTTCTCGGTATGAGGTCCATGGTAGCCATTTTGTATAGAATGATTTGTTACCAGCATTCCTATCGTCTGATACCAGTTCCTCCATTCTGTGATAGCTATCTACCTCCTCTACCCACTTCAAAATCGAAGGAGCAGTGGGGGTCTTCCAAAGTCTAGCTATAATAGCTTTTGCAGCTACTAACATGAAGCCCGTCAGAGAGTACTTGCATAGATATAGGGGAACGGGTATCATTAATAGCAAAGCCTGTTCTGGTGTGTTTTTGATTGGAGTGTCAGTTATTTTGTTGATGATGTCCAATATTTTGTCCCAAAAAGGCCTTATTTTGGGGCAACTCCACCAGATGTGCAGCATGTTTCCCTTTTCCCCGTCACATCTCCAACAATTGTCTTTATGATCAGGATAGAAAGTTTTTAGCTTAGTTGGTACTAAGTACCATCTTGTTAGTACTTTATAATTCCTTTCTTGAATATTGCAAGATAAGGAGGTTTTGTGTGTCATATAGAGCGCTTTATTAACCTCATCTTCTGAGAACTTGACGTTTAAGTCCCTTTCCCATTTCTCAAAGTACTCAGGACGTGCGTCATCTATGTTGGCTAGGAAAATCGTGTAGATTTTGGATATGATTTTGTGAGTGTGGTTTGATGAGGAACAGAGCTGCTCAAATGGTAGGAGTTTTCTGGATAGTTGTAGATTTGAGTTTTGTCTGTTTATGAAGTCAGACAGTTGATGGTATTGTTTGTTATCGTTTATGTATGAAGCTATATCTCTATTGGAATCGTATGGCATTTTATCAAATGGTAAGATGTCTCCATCTTTCATGATGTTACTAAACGTGACCCCTTTGTCTGTGGGTATGCCCATGAAAGAGTCAGAGTGAAGGGCTGGGGTGAATCTATAATTTTTTCCTAGGGGTGTTAAAGGTCCATCCGATTTAAAAAGGCCTGCAAGGTCCTGGGAGCGAGATTTGGCGAGTAGTAAGATAGAAGAGCTAACCGGGGAATGTATGAGTGAAGTAACGTCTTTTAGGATTTCCTTTGGGGTCCACAGAATGGCTGTCGGGTCAAAGTTTGTGGCTGCGGCTTCCAGGTTAATCCACACTTTCTTGTTTCTTAAGTGGAAGGCTTCAACTACTCTCCCTAAGATGGTGGCGTGGTAGTAGTGTATTATGTTTGGTAATGCTAATCCACCATCTGTTTTAGATTTAGTGAGAATACTGTTTTTTAGGCGGGCCGGTTTATTGGACCAGATGAATTTGCCTATGAGTGAGTTTATCCTGGTCAGGTAGTTTTGTTGTAGTGTTGCCGGGACAGTTTGGAAGAGATATAAAATCCTCGGTAGGATATTCATTTTTATTATATTGATTCTACCTGACCATGAGAAACTCTTCTGATCCCAACTATGTAAGTCTTCTTTAATAGATTTTATAAGGGGGCTGAAATTTTTTTCTATAATATCTTTATTAGAGATAGTTATGAGTGTGCCTAGATAGTTTAGGGCATTGTTACTCCAATTAAACTGGAAGTTGTTTTTAAGATCTGTCATTTCTTTCTCAGAGAAATTAAGTCCCCAAGCCTCACATTTTGTTATGTTTAATTTATAATTACTGAAGTAAGCAAATTCTTTTATTGTGGCCATTAGTGATGGGAGTGATATATGTGGCTTTGTTAAGAAGAGCAGTAGGTCGTCTGCATAAGCAGAACATAAGTGCTCTTTAGTCCCTACTGTAACACCGGTTATGTCGGGGTTATTTCTGATATCCGTCAGCAGGTGCTCCATACAAAGTACATATATCAGCGGGGATAATGGGCATCCCTGTCTGGTTCCATTCCTAATGTCCAATTTGCTAGAAGTAATGCCATTAATTTTGATCCTAGCACTGGGGAGAGTATAAAGGGACATAATTTTGGAGAGAATATTTGGTCCTAGGCCGATCTGAGATAGCGTCGCTTCTATAAATCTCCAGTCCACCCGATCAAAAGCCCTCTCGGCATCGAGAGAAAGGAGAAGAGATTTCTTTTTGGAGTTATGTATATAGCTCGCGATGGTGAAGGCTCGAAGTGTATTATCTTTCGCTTCCCTGGATGGGACGAAGCCTACTTGATCTAGGTGGACCAGAGATTCGAGAAGAGGCGCCAGTCTTTTAGCTATGGTTTTGGCAAATATTTTAGTATCAATGTTGAGTAATGAGATCGGCCTGTAGTTAGAACAAATGTTGTGATCTTTACCTTCTTTCGGTATTACTGATATAAAGGCCTCCAAAAAAACGGCAGGGGGTGGATTTTGTTCTGATATAAAGTTAAAGGACTTCAATAATAGGGGGGTAATGATATCTGAGTAGTGTTTATAGAATTTGGTGGTGTACCCGTCTGGGCCTGGGCTTTTTCCATTTGGTAAGTCCTTTATGGTGTTTTTAAGTTCATCAATGGTGAAATTTTCTTCTAAATTCTTTTTAATATCTTCATTTATCATGGGTAGTTTGGTTTTTTCTATATATTGTTTTAGGTTAAGTGGGGCGTGTAGGGATGAGTCAGGATTATTAGGGACTGGTAATTGATATAGGCCCGTGTAGTAGCTTTTAAAAGTGTCTGCTATTATCTCTGAATTATAGGACAGCAATCCGTTTGTGGTTCTGATGGAGGGGATTGTAAGGGAGGTTTTTTTGTTTTTCAAGGCATTGGCGAGTAATTTACTTGGCTTGTTGCCCCAGGTATAGAAGGTTTTACCACATATTTGTACTGTTCTCTGGTACTGTTTGAAGAGAAGATCTTTGAGTTTGGTTCTGGTGGCAGAGAGCTCAAGTAATGTACTGTCCAATAAGGTTCTTTTATGAGAGGTTTCTAGAGTGTGTATTTTTTCAGTGAGCAAGTCTATTTGTTTGGTTCTCTCTCTTTTGACTCTGGCTCCTTGGGAAATCAGGGTCCCTCTCAAAGTAGCTTTAAATGCTTCCCATATAATTGTGGGAGCGGTGGGGTCTTTTTCATGTACTTCAAGGAAAAGGTCTGCTGTTTCTTTTATAGCAGCGACACATATCGGATCATCTAATAGTGATTCGTTTAGTTTCCAATTGAATGACCGGGGAGCAGTTGGTGTGAGGCTAAATGTTGAAAAGACAGGGGCATGATCAGTTAGAATAATGTTACCAATACTGGAGTGTCTGAGGGAGCTCAGCATGCCATGCGAGGAGAGGATCAGATCAATTCTGCTGTAGCTGTTTGTCGCTGCAGAGTAGTGTGTGAAATCTTTCGTGTTAGGGTTGAAGACCCTCCATGTGTCATAGATCCTGAGCTCCCTCAGAGTCTTCTGCAGTGCTCTGATTTTTTTGAACGGTAGGCTTGTTTTCCCTGACGATGTATCGATTAGAGGGTTCAAAGGGGTATTTAAGTCCCCGCCTAAAATGATGTGGCCTTTTGCAAAATCGTGGAGCTCTCTCAGTGTTTTCACAAGATATGGTACTTGATCTGTGTTGGGAGCATAAATATTAGCTAACGTTAAGGTGATCCCATCTATAATGCATGTTAGGAAAATATACCTGCCGTCTAGGTCAATTTTTTTGTCAATAATTCTAATGGGGAGAGATTTGTGAATAGCAATAGAGACTCCTTTTATTTTTTTGTCATGGCAGGTGCTATGAGTCCAGGTGGGGTAATACCTATTTTTTGAGAGGTCAGGGGTTTTGTTAGTCTTGAAGTGCGTTTCTTGTAGGAATAGGATTTTTGCATTCTGTTTGTGCAGTGTGTAGAGTATGTTTGACCTTTTCTCTGGCACGTTGAAGCCGTTAACGTTCAGCGTGCAGAGAGATAAGTCATTCATTGTGAGTGGGTGTAATTGGTACTTACTCAAGTGAGGATAATAGTCAGAAGCGAGGACTCCGTGACGTCAATGCTCTTCAAGCGACAGGTGTATCCCAGGGTATGGGGGATGGGCGGGAGAGAGAAATGTAGGGAAAGAAAGGGAGGAGAGAGGTTATTTATTGATCAGCAATAACAATTAGTAAATTCAAATAACAAGCTAAAAGAAAAAGAAATAGCGTACAACTACGCACTTAACTAGGTGTGAACAGGTCACTAAGTCTTGTCGAGCAAGGGTTCCTGTTGGTTCTGTGAGCGGAAGTGTTAACGGGTTGTTGAGTTTCCTGTGGGTGTAGGCCTATGAGTATCTCTGCTATTAATCATGTTTGGGGAGGGGCTACCTATGGTTACTAATCCAATTCTTGCTAGACCAGGAGAATGTATGGAGAAGTATGTGTCAGATCTGTAATCGGAGGGCTGGAAAGATAACTAAATCTAGTATGTTTGAGGCCTTGTTGTATGTAGTGAGGGGCAAGGCTTCATAAATTCCTACTGAGTGAAAGACTCCTGAGGGAGATGGCTATAGCCAGTATATTTGAGATGTTATTATGTATGGTGGTGGCTAAAGTCCGTTGAGCTGATTTGGTAATGAGGACGTTGAGGTGTCAGTAAGAGGGTTTGTGGGGTAGAGTCTATTGTGGTAGGGCCAAGCAGGACTTATCTAATATTTTCCTTCAACTGTGTTAAACAGAATATAACGCTAGCATTCTAAACACAATGTTAGCTAATTAAGGCTTCCCTTTAATATTACTCAATGAGAGTTGAACTAAACATTCGGGTCAACAATTATTATCTCCCTAGACAAGCTTATAAACGACTATGACATATTGGCTGCTCAGTTGGAAGAGAAAAAAGCAAAAAGAATGAAAGATCAATTAATCACTTCCTCTTCTGCCTCTGTGGTAGTGGCGGTACATCTTGTGTGGTGTTGGCCGAACTGGCATCGTGGTCACCTCTCTTCTGTGAGATGTACGTTGGAGGCGGCAATACCATGGTATGATGGAGCTCCACCCATTCGTGTAGGTTTAGACTAGGAAGGTTGAGGGCCCTCAAAAATCCTGGAATGTCCTTTGGTTCTCTGAGTGTGGTTGTTCCGTTTGCAGCTCTAACTGTCAGGGAAAATGGGAAGCCCCATTTGTATTGCAGATTTTTTTCCTGCAGAGCTTGGGTTAAAGGCTTCAGAGTCATTCTCTGGCGCAATGTCAGCAAGGAGAGATCTGAAAATATTTGGAGTTTGTTACCATTGAAAGCTATGTCCTTCAGTGTTTTTGCCTTCTTCATGATCTCTTCCTTTAGTGAATAGAAATGGACCCTGCAAATAATATCGCGTGGCCTCCTTGGGTCGCTTCCTCTCGGTTTGAGGGCCCTGTGTGCCCTGTCCAGTTCAATGTGGGAGTCCTCCGGCCTGTTCAGGATTTTATTAAAAATCGATATCAGGACTCTATTTAAGTCCACAGATTGTACCTCCTCTGTAAGGCCCCTTATCCTGATATTATTCCGCCGATTGCGGTTCTCTATATCGTCCAATCGTAATATCAGCATCTTCTGAGAGGTCTGTAGGGCCTGAGTTGTGACCATGAGATCTTGTATTTGGCGTTCTTGTTTTTGTTGCTTACTATCTGATGTAACTGCTTTCTTTTCTAAGACGGTAATCTTCTCCTGCACTTGTGTAAGATCTTTGCGCCAAAGCGTTTTCATGTCTTGCGCTAGTGCCTGTAGATCTTGTTTCGTGGGGATCAACGCCAGTAAAGCTTGGAGTTCTGGGTGTCCCTGCAGGGTTTTAATGGCATTTTCTTTAGAGAGGGAGTCTCCTATATTTGAGGGTGGCTGATTGTGTATGATTGACTGGGTGGAGGACGCATATGACTCGTCAGAGGAGCTGTAATAGCTAGGGTGTATAGATTTATTTAAGTCTCTTTTTTTGGGAGTCTTATTGAGGGTTTTTTTCGTGGGCGGTTCCTCTTCCAGGTCAGAATCAATTGGTGTTGAGGAGTCCTCATCATTATCAAATTCCCTTGATAGCCTTTTTTGTTGTATGGGCATCTGTTGGTAGTTATCCGGGTGTTCCATGTAATATTGATGTTCCTGATGAGTAAGATATGAAGAGTTGGGGTTCCTATTTAGTGTAATGTTAGGGCTATGGTCTAAACCCGCTTGTCTTCCGTCTCTGACCGCTGCCGCATATGAGGTTTCGTTGTGTGTCTGTAATTTGGTATTAGACGCTTGGTCAAAAATCCACTCATTAGTAGAGGCTGTGGTGCTTTTTGGATTTGTTAGCTGGAGTGCCTCATTATGCTCGGATGATTTTGAGCGTAAGTCTTTTTGGGTGTGTGACAGACCGTGATCCGTGTAGTGATCTGTTTCATAATTCCCTAGTGATTTTGTAAGGGGCTGTGTATTCATTTTTAATGTGGCCTGTGATTTCACATTCAAGATGGCCGCCGCCTGCTCTGGGGTCTGGGTCTGAAGCTGACCCTTATTGTGTGGAAAAGACACTGTCACTTTAAATTGATCCTGTTGAGTGGTGCTCAGTGTGGTGAGAGAGCTGACACTGTTCATTAGCATATTGAGCTCTTTTGTGGGCTGAAGCTGCTTGTTGCCGGCATCCCGGCTCCTATCTGCCCCATCCAAGATGGCCGCCCCATTAGCGGTAATGTATTCCATACTGGGGTCCCCGGTGAGGTGTGGGGGTATCTGAGGCACCGCTGGGGGAGATCGGGGTCTAGTGGACCCGTTACTCACGGTTTCGCCCGTCCTCCGGTCTTCCCCACGCTGTTGCGGGCCACTTCCGGGTGCCGGGAGACGCTCTGCCCCATCCAAGATGGCCGCGGCTTCAGGATGTGCGGCGCTGCTGGGCTGCTTCTTGTCGGCTCTCTTCTTCTGTGTCTCTGCGTCCTTCTTCGGCGGTTTCGGTCCACTCCTGGAGGCTTCTTCTTTCTTCTCCTTCATCTTTGGGAGCTGCTCTTCTTTTTTCTTAGCAGGTATACCCCGAATCTTGCGGCCGGTCCCGGAGCTCCTCCTAAGTGCTGCTTCCCATCAGCACTTCCGGTCACGAGATGCCGTTGATTTTCTATGGGAATTGCAGAAATGACTTCTAAGCCTCAAAATAATGACTTTTTTTCCTAAGGTGGTAGGAATGAAACTCAGTGCGGGCTGGATGGGGTCCCCCCTGGGCACCGCAGACCTAAGCTTGTTTAACTCCTACCTCTTAAAGGGACCGAGAAAAAATGACCTTTTCTGCACTCCAATGTAAGTCAATGGGGCGATTTTTTGGCTATGTGCTAGAAATGAAATTGAGTGCGGATTGGATGACAGGCACCCTAGGCACCCAGGATCGGCTTTAGTTTCACGTGTATCTCTTAAGCCGGCAGAGAAAACCCACCTGATATGCGCTCCACACAATTGAATTAGAGACGCCGTTGATTTTCTATGGGAATTGCAGAAATGACTTCTAAGCCTCAAAATAATGACTTTTTTTCCTAAGGTGGTAGGAATGAAACTCAGTGCGGGCTGGATGGGGTCCCCCCTGGGCACCGCAGACCTAAGCTTGTTTAACTCCTACCTCTTAAAGGGACCGAGAAAAAATGACCTTTTCTGCACTCCAATGTAAGTCAATGGGGCGATTTTTTGGCTATGTGCTAGAAATGAAATTGAGTGCGGATTGGATGACAGGCACCCTAGGCACCCAGGATCGGCTTTAGTTTCACGTGTATCTCTTAAGCCGGCAGAGAAAACCCACCTGATATGCGCTCCACACAATTGAATTAGAGACGCCGTTGATTTTCTATGGGAATTGCAGAAATGACTTCTAAGCCTCAAAATAATGACTTTTTTTCCTAAGGTGGTAGGAATGAAACTCAGTGCGGGCTGGATGGGGTCCCCCCTGGGCACCGCAGACCTAAGCTTGTTTAACTCCTACCTCTTAAAGGGACCGAGAAAAAATGACCTTTTCTGCACTCCAATGTAAGTCAATGGGGCGATTTTTTGGCTATGTGCTAGAAATGAAATTGAGTGCGGATTGGATGACAGGCACCCTAGGCACCCAGGATCGGCTTTAGTTTCACGTGTATCTCTTAAGCCGGCAGAGAAAACCCACCTGATATGCGCTCCACACAATTGAATTAGAGACGCCGTTGATTTTCTATGGGAATTGCAGAAATGACTTCTAAGCCTCAAAATAATGACTTTTTTTCCTAAGGTGGTAGGAATGAAACTCAGTGCGGGCTGGATGGGGTCCCCCCTGGGCACCGCAGACCTAAGCTTGTTTAACTCCTACCTCTTAAAGGGACCGAGAAAAAATGACCTTTTCTGCACTCCAATGTAAGTCAATGGGGCGATTTTTTGGCTATGTGCTAGAAATGAAATTGAGTGCGGATTGGATGACAGGCACCCTAGGCACCCAGGATCGGCTTTAGTTTCACGTGTATCTCTTAAGCCGGCAGAGAAAACCCACCTGATATGCGCTCCACACAATTGAATTAGAGACGCCGTTGATTTTCTATGGGAATTGCAGAAATGACTTCTAAGCCTCAAAATAATGACTTTTTTTCCTAAGGTGGTAGGAATGAAACTCAGTGCGGGCTGGATGGGGTCCCCCCTGGGCACCGCAGACCTAAGCTTGTTTAACTCCTACCTCTTAAAGGGACCGAGAAAAAATGACCTTTTCTGCACTCCAATGTAAGTCAATGGGGCGATTTTTTGGCTATGTGCTAGAAATGAAATTGAGTGCGGATTGGATGACAGGCACCCTAGGCACCCAGGATCGGCTTTAGTTTCACGTGTATCTCTTAAGCCGGCAGAGAAAACCCACCTGATATGCGCTCCACACAATTGAATTAGAGACGCCGTTGATTTTCTATGGGAATTGCAGAAATGACTTCTAAGCCTCAAAATAATGACTTTTTTTCCTAAGGTGGTAGGAATGAAACTCAGTGCGGGCTGGATGGGGTCCCCCCTGGGCACCGCAGACCTAAGCTTGTTTAACTCCTACCTCTTAAAGGGACCGAGAAAAAATGACCTTTTCTGCACTCCAATGTAAGTCAATGGGGCGATTTTTTGGCTATGTGCTAGAAATGAAATTGCAGTGCGGATTGGATGACAGGCACCCTAGGAACCCAGGATCGGCTTTAGTTTCACGTGTATCTCTTAAGCCGGCAGAGAAAACCCACCTGATATGCGCTCCACACAATTGAATTAGAGACGCCGTTGATTTTCTATGGGAATTGCAGAAATGACTTCTAAGCCTCAAAATAATGACTTTTTTTCCTAAGGTGGTAGGAATGAAACTCAGTGCGGGCTGGATGGGGTCCCCCCTGGGCACCGCAGACCTAAGCTTGTTTAACTCCTACCTCTTAAAGGGACCGAGAAAAAATGACCTTTTCTGCACTCCAATGTAAGTCAATGGGGCGATTTTTTGGCTATGTGCTAGAAATGAAATTGAGTGCGGATTGGATGACAGGCACCCTAGGCACCCAGGATCGGCTTTAGTTTCACGTGTATCTCTTAAGCCGGCAGAGAAAACCCACCTGATATGCGCTCCACACAATTGAATTAGAGACGCCGTTGATTTTCTATGGGAATTGCAGAAATGACTTCTAAGCCTCAAAATAATGACTTTTTTTCCTAAGGTGGTAGGAATGAAACTCAGTGCGGGCTGGATGGGGTCCCCCCTGGGCACCGCAGACCTAAGCTTGTTTAACTCCTACCTCTTAAAGGGACCGAGAAAAAATGACCTTTTCTGCACTCCAATGTAAGTCAATGGGGCGAATTTTTGGCTATGTGCTAGAAATGAAATTGAGTGCGGATTGGATGACAGGCACCCTAGGCACCCAGGATCGGCTTTAGTTTCACGTGTATCTCTTAAGCCGGCAGAGAAAACCCACCTGATATGCGCTCCACACAATTGAATTAGAGACGCCGTTGATTTTCTATGGGAATTGCAGAAATGACTTCTAAGCCTCAAAATAATGACTTTTTTTCCTAAGGTGGTAGGAATGAAACTCAGTGGGGGCTGGATGGGGTCCCCCCTGGGCACCGCAGACCTAAGCTTGTTTAACTCCTACCTCTTAAAGGGACCGAGAAAAAAATGACCTTTTCTGCACTCCAATGTAAGTCAATGGGGCGATTTTTTGGCTATGTGCTAGAAATGAAATTGAGTGCGGATTGGATGACAGGCACCCTAGGCACCCAGGATCGGCTTTAGTTTCACGTGTATCTCTTAAGCCGGCAGAGAAAACCCACCTGATATGCGCTCCACACAATTGAATTAGAGACGCCGTTGATTTTCTAACAAATTTAGTTTTTATTGGAGAGGAAAGTTTAACGTTTAAACGTTTTAACGTTTTAGGAAAAGAATACAAGCTATTCAATCACAGATAATAATATCAATGTAAGAAATGAAAACGAATAAAAAGAAGGGGGGGGGAGGGGAGAATGAAGGTAAGGTAAGGGAGGGAATGGTATGTGGGGAAGGGTACTGGATACTTTATTATAGCATAATGAAGATATTACAATCACCTTAATCAAAGAAAGAATTGGGTACTGAGTCTTTGAAGATATGTTCTCACCTGATACTTATATTCGTTGGCATCACAGAGTCACTACGCATTCTATAGATCCGATGTACTTGGATTTGCTTAATTATCCGAGTCACATGAGAGGGAGGGTGTGTCTGAAGGTGGGGGATTTTCTCGGTATGAGGTCCATGGTAGCCATTTTGTATAGAATGATTTGTTACCAGCATTCCTATCGTCTGATACCAGTTCCTCCATTCTGTGATAGCTATCTACCTCCTCTACCCACTTCAAAATCGAAGGAGCAGTGGGGGTCTTCCAAAGTCTAGCTATAATAGCTTTTGCAGCTACTAACATGAAGCCCGTCAGAGAGTACTTGCATAGATATAGGGGAACGGGTATCATTAATAGCAAAGCCTGTTCTGGTGTGTTTTTGATTGGAGTGTCAGTTATTTTGTTGATGATGTCCAATATTTTGTCCCAAAAAGGCCTTATTTTGGGGCAACTCCACCAGATGTGCAGCATGTTTCCCTTTTCCCCGTCACATCTCCAACAATTGTCTTTATGATCAGGATAGAAAGTTTTTAGCTTAGTTGGTACTAAGTACCATCTTGTTAGTACTTTATAATTCCTTTCTTGAATATTGCAAGATAAGGAGGTTTTGTGTGTCATATAGAGCGCTTTATTAACCTCATCTTCTGAGAACTTGACGTTTAAGTCCCTTTCCCATTTCTCAAAGTACTCAGGACGTGCGTCATCTATGTTGGCTAGGAAAATCGTGTAGATTTTGGATATGATTTTGTGAGTGTGGTTTGATGAGGAACAGAGCTGCTCAAATGGTAGGAGTTTTCTGGATAGTTGTAGATTTGAGTTTTGTCTGTTTATGAAGTCAGACAGTTGATGGTATTGTTTGTTATCGTTTATGTATGAAGCTATATCTCTATTGGAATCGTATGGCATTTTATCAAATGGTAAGATGTCTCCATCTTTCATGATGTTACTAAACGTGACCCCTTTGTCTGTGGGTATGCCCATGAAAGAGTCAGAGTGAAGGGCTGGGGTGAATCTATAATTTTTTCCTAGGGGTGTTAAAGGTCCATCCGATTTAAAAAGGCCTGCAAGGTCCTGGGAGCGAGATTTGGCGAGTAGTAAGATAGAAGAGCTAACCGGGGAATGTATGAGTGAAGTAACGTCTTTTAGGATTTCCTTTGGGGTCCACAGAATGGCTGTCGGGTCAAAGTTTGTGGCTGCGGCTTCCAGGTTAATCCACACTTTCTTGTTTCTTAAGTGGAAGGCTTCAACTACTCTCCCTAAGATGGTGGCGTGGTAGTAGTGTATTATGTTTGGTAATGCTAATCCACCATCTGTTTTAGATTTAGTGAGAATACTGTTTTTTAGGCGGGCCGGTTTATTGGACCAGATGAATTTGCCTATGAGTGAGTTTATCCTGGTCAGGTAGTTTTGTTGTAGTGTTGCCGGGACAGTTTGGAAGAGATATAAAATCCTCGGTAGGATATTCATTTTTATTATATTGATTCTACCTGACCATGAGAAACTCTTCTGATCCCAACTATGTAAGTCTTCTTTAATAGATTTTATAAGGGGGCTGAAATTTTTTTCTATAATATCTTTATTAGAGATAGTTATGAGTGTGCCTAGATAGTTTAGGGCATTGTTACTCCAATTAAACTGGAAGTTGTTTTTAAGATCTGTCATTTCTTTCTCAGAGAAATTAAGTCCCCAAGCCTCACATTTTGTTATGTTTAATTTATAATTACTGAAGTAAGCAAATTCTTTTATTGTGGCCATTAGTGATGGGAGTGATATATGTGGCTTTGTTAAGAAGAGCAGTAGGTCGTCTGCATAAGCAGAACATAAGTGCTCTTTAGTCCCTACTGTAACACCGGTTATGTCGGGGTTATTTCTGATATCCGTCAGCAGGTGCTCCATACAAAGTACATATATCAGCGGGGATAATGGGCATCCCTGTCTGGTTCCATTCCTAATGTCCAATTTGCTAGAAGTAATGCCATTAATTTTGATCCTAGCACTGGGGAGAGTATAAAGGGACATAATTTTGGAGAGAATATTTGGTCCTAGGCCGATCTGAGATAGCGTCGCTTCTATAAATCTCCAGTCCACCCGATCAAAAGCCCTCTCGGCATCGAGAGAAAGGAGAAGAGATTTCTTTTTGGAGTTATGTATATAGCTCGCGATGGTGAAGGCTCGAAGTGTATTATCTTTCGCTTCCCTGGATGGGACGAAGCCTACTTGATCTAGGTGGACCAGAGATTCGAGAAGAGGCGCCAGTCTTTTAGCTATGGTTTTGGCAAATATTTTAGTATCAATGTTGAGTAATGAGATCGGCCTGTAGTTAGAACAAATGTTGTGATCTTTACCTTCTTTCGGTATTACTGATATAAAGGCCTCCAAAAAAACGGCAGGGGGTGGATTTTGTTCTGATATAAAGTTAAAGGACTTCAATAATAGGGGGGTAATGATATCTGAGTAGTGTTTATAGAATTTGGTGGTGTACCCGTCTGGGCCTGGGCTTTTTCCATTTGGTAAGTCCTTTATGGTGTTTTTAAGTTCATCAATGGTGAAATTTTCTTCTAAATTCTTTTTAATATCTTCATTTATCATGGGTAGTTTGGTTTTTTCTATATATTGTTTTAGGTTAAGTGGGGCGTGTAGGGATGAGTCAGGATTATTAGGGACTGGTAATTGATATAGGCCCGTGTAGTAGCTTTTAAAAGTGTCTGCTATTATCTCTGAATTATAGGACAGCAATCCGTTTGTGGTTCTGATGGAGGGGATTGTAAGGGAGGTTTTTTTGTTTTTCAAGGCATTGGCGAGTAATTTACTTGGCTTGTTGCCCCAGGTATAGAAGGTTTTACCACATATTTGTACTGTTCTCTGGTACTGTTTGAAGAGAAGATCTTTGAGTTTGGTTCTGGTGGCAGAGAGCTCAAGTAATGTACTGTCCAATAAGGTTCTTTTATGAGAGGTTTCTAGAGTGTGTATTTTTTCAGTGAGCAAGTCTATTTGTTTGGTTCTCTCTCTTTTGACTCTGGCTCCTTGGGAAATCAGGGTCCCTCTCAAAGTAGCTTTAAATGCTTCCCATATAATTGTGGGAGCGGTGGGGTCTTTTTCATGTACTTCAAGGAAAAGGTCTGCTGTTTCTTTTATAGCAGCGACACATATCGGATCATCTAATAGTGATTCGTTTAGTTTCCAATTGAATGACCGGGGAGCAGTTGGTGTGAGGCTAAATGTTGAAAAGACAGGGGCATGATCAGTTAGAATAATGTTACCAATACTGGAGTGTCTGAGGGAGCTCAGCATGCCATGCGAGGAGAGGATCAGATCAATTCTGCTGTAGCTGTTTGTCGCTGCAGAGTAGTGTGTGAAATCTTTCGTGTTAGGGTTGAAGACCCTCCATGTGTCATAGATCCTGAGCTCCCTCAGAGTCTTCTGCAGTGCTCTGATTTTTTTGAACGGTAGGCTTGTTTTCCCTGACGATGTATCGATTAGAGGGTTCAAAGGGGTATTTAAGTCCCCGCCTAAAATGATGTGGCCTTTTGCAAAATCGTGGAGCTCTCTCAGTGTTTTCACAAGATATGGTACTTGATCTGTGTTGGGAGCATAAATATTAGCTAACGTTAAGGTGATCCCATCTATAATGCATGTTAGGAAAATATACCTGCCGTCTAGGTCAATTTTTTTGTCAATAATTCTAATGGGGAGAGATTTGTGAATAGCAATAGAGACTCCTTTTATTTTTTTGTCATGGCAGGTGCTATGAGTCCAGGTGGGGTAATACCTATTTTTTGAGAGGTCAGGGGTTTTGTTAGTCTTGAAGTGCGTTTCTTGTAGGAATAGGATTTTTGCATTCTGTTTGTGCAGTGTGTAGAGTATGTTTGACCTTTTCTCTGGCACGTTGAAGCCGTTAACGTTCAGCGTGCAGAGAGATAAGTCATTCATTGTGAGTGGGTGTAATTGGTACTTACTCAAGTGAGGATAATAGTCAGAAGCGAGGACTCCGTGACGTCAATGCTCTTCAAGCGACAGGTGTATCCCAGGGTATGGGGGATGGGCGGGAGAGAGAAATGTAGGGAAAGAAAGGGAGGAGAGAGGTTATTTATTGATCAGCAATAACAATTAGTAAATTCAAATAACAAGCTAAAAGAAAAAGAAATAGCGTACAACTACGCACTTAACTAGGTGTGAACAGGTCACTAAGTCTTGTCGAGCAAGGGTTCCTGTTGGTTCTGTGAGCGGAAGTGTTAACGGGTTGTTGAGTTTCCTGTGGGTGTAGGCCTATGAGTATCTCTGCTATTAATCATGTTTGGGGAGGGGCTACCTATGGTTACTAATCCAATTCTTGCTAGACCAGGAGAATGTATGGAGAAGTATGTGTCAGATCTGTAATCGGAGGGCTGGAAAGATAACTAAATCTAGTATGTTTGAGGCCTTGTTGTATGTAGTGAGGGGCAAGGCTTCATAAATTCCTACTGAGTGAAAGACTCCTGAGGGAGATGGCTATAGCCAGTATATTTGAGATGTTATTATGTATGGTGGTGGCTAAAGTCCGTTGAGCTGATTTGGTAATGAGGACGTTGAGGTGTCAGTAAGAGGGTTTGTGGGGTAGAGTCTATTGTGGTAGGGCCAAGCAGGACTTATCTAATATTTTCCTTCAACTGTGTTAAACAGAATATAACGCTAGCATTCTAAACACAATGTTAGCTAATTAAGGCTTCCCTTTAATATTACTCAATGAGAGTTGAACTAAACATTCGGGTCAACAATTATTATCTCCCTAGACAAGCTTATAAACGACTATGACATATTGGCTGCTCAGTTGGAAGAGAAAAAAGCAAAAAGAATGAAAGATCAATTAATCACTTCCTCTTCTGCCTCTGTGGTAGTGGCGGTACATCTTGTGTGGTGTTGGCCGAACTGGCATCGTGGTCACCTCTCTTCTGTGAGATGTACGTTGGAGGCGGCAATACCATGGTATGATGGAGCTCCACCCATTCGTGTAGGTTTAGACTAGGAAGGTTGAGGGCCCTCAAAAATCCTGGAATGTCCTTTGGTTCTCTGAGTGTGGTTGTTCCGTTTGCAGCTCTAACTGTCAGGGAAAATGGGAAGCCCCATTTGTATTGCAGATTTTTTTCCTGCAGAGCTTGGGTTAAAGGCTTCAGAGTCATTCTCTGGCGCAATGTCAGCAAGGAGAGATCTGAAAATATTTGGAGTTTGTTACCATTGAAAGCTATGTCCTTCAGTGTTTTTGCCTTCTTCATGATCTCTTCCTTTAGTGAATAGAAATGGACCCTGCAAATAATATCGCGTGGCCTCCTTGGGTCGCTTCCTCTCGGTTTGAGGGCCCTGTGTGCCCTGTCCAGTTCAATGTGGGAGTCCTCCGGCCTGTTCAGGATTTTATTAAAAATAGATATCAGGACTCTATTTAAGTCCACAGATTGTATCTCCTCTGTAAGGCCCCTTATCCTGATATTATTCCGCCTATTGCGGTTCTCTATATCGTCCATTCGTAATATCAGCATCTTCTGAGAGGTCTGTAGAGCCTGAGTTGTGACCATGAGATCTTGTATTTGGCGTTCTTGTTTTTGTTGCTTACTATCTGATGTAACTGCTTTCTTTTCTAAGACGGTAATCTTCTCCTGCACTTGTGTAAGATCTTTGCGCCAAAGCGTTTTCATGTCTTGCGCTAGTGCCTGTAGATCTTGTTTCGTGGGGATCAACGCCAGTAAGGCTTGGAGTTCTGGGTGTCCCTGCAGGGTTTTAATGGCATTTTCTTTAGAGAGGGAGTCTCCTATATTTGAGGGTGGCTGATTGTGTATGATTGACTGGGTGGAGGACGCATATGACTCGTCAGAGGAGCTGTAATAGCTAGGGTGTATAGATTTATTTAAGTCTCTTTTTTTGGGAGTCTTATTGAGGGTTTTTTTCGTGGGCGGTTCCTCTTCCAGGTCTGAATCAATTGATGTTGAGAAGTCCTCATCATTATCAAATTCCCTTGATAGCCTTTTTTGTTGTATGGGCATCTGTTGATAGTTATCCAGGTGTTCCGTGTAATATTGATGTTCCTGATGAGTAAGATATGAGGAGTTGGGGTTCTTATTTAGTGTAGTGTTAGGGCTATGGTCTAAACCTGCTTGTCTTCCGTCTCTGACCATAGCCGCATACGAGGTTTCGTTGTGTGTCTGTAGTTTGGTCTTAGGCGATTGGTCATAAATCCACTCATTAGTAGAGGCTGTGGTGCTATTTGGATTTGTTAGCTGGAGTGCCTCATTATGCTCGGATGATTTTGAGCGTAAGTCTTTTTGGGTGTGTGACAGACCGTGATCCGTGTAGTGATCTGTTTCATAATTCCCTAGTGATTTTGTAAGGGGCTGTGTATTCATTTTTAATGTGGCCTGTGATTTCACATTCAAGATGGCCGCCGCCTGCTCTGGGGTCTGGGTCTGAAGCTGACCCTTATTGTGTGGAAAAGACACTGTCACTTTAAATTGATCCTGTTGAGTGGTGCTCAGTGTGGTGAGAGAGCTGACACTGTTCATTAGCATATTGAGCTCTTTTGTGGGCTGAAGCTGCTTGTTGCCGGCATCCCGGCTCCTATCTGCCCCATCCAAGATGGCCGCCCCATTAGCGGTAATGTATTCCATACTGGGGTCCCCGGTGAGGTGTGGGGGTATCTGAGGCACCGCTGGGGGAGATCAGGGTCTAGTGGACCCGTTACTCACGGTTTCGCCCGTCCTCCGGTCTTCCCCACGCTGTTGCGGGCCACTTCCGGGTGCCGGGAGACGCTCTGCCCCATCCAAGATGGCCGCGGCTTCAGGATGTGCGGCGCTGCTGGGCTGCTTCTTGTCGGCTCTCTTCTTCTGTGTCTCTGCGTCCTTCTTCGGCGGTTTCGGTCCACTCCTGGAGGCTTCTTCTTTCTTCTCCTTCATCTTTGGGAGCTGCTCTTCTTTTTTCTTAGCAGGTATACCCCGAATCTTGCGGCCGGTCCCGGAGCTCCTCCTAAGTGCTGCTTCCCATCAGCACTTCCGGTCACGAGATGCCGTTGATTTTCTATGGGAATTGCAGAAATGACTTCTAAGCCTCAAAATAATGACTTTTTTTCCTAAGGTGGTAGGAATGAAACTCAGTGCGGGCTGGATGGGGTCCCCCCTGGGCACCGCAGACCTAAGCTTGTTTAACTCCTACCTCTTAAAGGGACCGAGAAAAAATGACCTTTTCTGCACTCCAATGTAAGTCAATGGGGCGATTTTTTGGCTATGTGCTAGAAATGAAATTGAGTGCGGATTGGATGACAGGCACCCTAGGCACCCAGGATCGGCTTTAGTTTCACGTGTATCTCTTAAGCCGGCAGAGAAAACCCACCTGATATGCGCTCCACACAATTGAATTAGAGACGCCGTTGATTTTCTATGGGAATTGCAGAAATGACTTCTAAGCCTCAAAATAATGACTTTTTTTCCTAAGGTGGTAGGAATGAAACTCAGTGCGGGCTGGATGGGGTCCCCCCTGGGCACCGCAGACCTAAGCTTGTTTAACTCCTACCTCTTAAAGGGACCGAGAAAAAATGACCTTTTCTGCACTCCAATGTAAGTCAATGGGGCGATTTTTTGGCTATGTGCTAGAAATGAAATTGAGTGCGGATTGGATGACAGGCACCCTAGGCACCCAGGATCGGCTTTAGTTTCACGTGTATCTCTTAAGCCGGCAGAGAAAACCCACCTGATATGCGCTCCACACAATTGAATTAGAGACGCCGTTGATTTTCTATGGGAATTGCAGAAATGACTTCTAAGCCTCAAAATAATGACTTTTTTTCCTAAGGTGGTAGGAATGAAACTCAGTGCGGGCTGGATGGGGTCCCCCCTGGGCACCGCAGACCTAAGCTTGTTTAACTCCTACCTCTTAAAGGGACCGAGAAAAAATGACCTTTTCTGCACTCCAATGTAAGTCAATGGGGCGATTTTTTGGCTATGTGCTAGAAATGAAATTGAGTGCGGATTGGATGACAGGCACCCTAGGCACCCAGGATCGGCTTTAGTTTCACGTGTATCTCTTAAGCCGGCAGAGAAAACCCACCTGATATGCGCTCCACACAATTGAATTAGAGACGCCGTTGATTTTCTATGGGAATTGCAGAAATGACTTCTAAGCCTCAAAATAATGACTTTTTTTCCTAAGGTGGTAGGAATGAAACTCAGTGCGGGCTGGATGGGGTCCCCCCTGGGCACCGCAGACCTAAGCTTGTTTAACTCCTACCTCTTAAAGGGACCGAGAAAAAATGACCTTTTCTGCACTCCAATGTAAGTCAATGGGGCGATTTTTTGGCTATGTGCTAGAAATGAAATTGAGTGCGGATTGGATGACAGGCACCCTAGGCACCCAGGATCGGCTTTAGTTTCACGTGTATCTCTTAAGCCGGCAGAGAAAACCCACCTGATATGCGCTCCACACAATTGAATTAGAGACGCCGTTGATTTTCTATGGGAATTGCAGAAATGACTTCTAAGCCTCAAAATAATGACTTTTTTTCCTAAGGTGGTAGGAATGAAACTCAGTGCGGGCTGGATGGGGTCCCCCCTGGGCACCGCAGACCTAAGCTTGTTTAACTCCTACCTCTTAAAGGGACCGAGAAAAAATGACCTTTTCTGCACTCCAATGTAAGTCAATGGGGCGATTTTTTGGCTATGTGCTAGAAATGAAATTGAGTGCGGATTGGATGACAGGCACCCTAGGCACCCAGGATCGGCTTTAGTTTCACGTGTATCTCTTAAGCCGGCAGAGAAAACCCACCTGATATGCGCTCCACACAATTGAATTAGAGACGCCGTTGATTTTCTATGGGAATTGCAGAAATGACTTCTAAGCCTCAAAATAATGACTTTTTTTCCTAAGGTGGTAGGAATGAAACTCAGTGCGGGCTGGATGGGGTCCCCCCTGGGCACCGCAGACCTAAGCTTGTTTAACTCCTACCTCTTAAAGGGACCGAGAAAAAATGACCTTTTCTGCACTCCAATGTAAGTCAATGGGGCGATTTTTTGGCTATGTGCTAGAAATGAAATTGAGTGCGGATTGGATGACAGGCACCCTAGGCACCCAGGATCGGCTTTAGTTTCACGTGTATCTCTTAAGCCGGCAGAGAAAACCCACCTGATATGCGCTCCACACAATTGAATTAGAGACGCCGTTGATTTTCTATGGGAATTGCAGAAATGACTTCTAAGCCTCAAAATAATGACTTTTTTTCCTAAGGTGGTAGGAATGAAACTCAGTGCGGGCTGGATGGGGTCCCCCCTGGGCACCGCAGACCTAAGCTTGTTTAACTCCTACCTCTTAAAGGGACCGAGAAAAAATGACCTTTTCTGCACTCCAATGTAAGTCAATGGGGCGATTTTTTGGCTATGTGCTAGAAATGAAATTGAGTGCGGATTGGATGACAGGCACCCTAGGCACCCAGGATCGGCTTTAGTTTCACGTGTATCTCTTAAGCCGGCAGAGAAAACCCACCTGATATGCGCTCCACACAATTGAATTAGAGACGCCGTTGATTTTCTATGGGAATTGCAGAAATGACTTCTAAGCCTCAAAATAATGACTTTTTTTCCTAAGGTGGTAGGAATGAAACTCAGTGCGGGCTGGATGGGGTCCCCCCTGGGCACCGCAGACCTAAGCTTGTTTAACTCCTACCTCTTAAAGGGACCGAGAAAAAATGACCTTTTCTGCACTCCAATGTAAGTCAATGGGGCGATTTTTTGGCTATGTGCTAGAAATGAAATTGAGTGCGGATTGGATGACAGGCACCCTAGGCACCCAGGATCGGCTTTAGTTTCACGTGTATCTCTTAAGCCGGCAGAGAAAACCCACCTGATATGCGCTCCACACAATTGAATTAGAGACGCCGTTGATTTTCTATGGGAATTGCAGAAATGACTTCTAAGCCTCAAAATAATGACTTTTTTTCCTAAGGTGGTAGGAATGAAACTCAGTGCGGGCTGGATGGGGTCCCCCCTGGGCACCGCAGACCTAAGCTTGTTTAACTCCTACCTCTTAAAGGGACCGAGAAAAAATGACCTTTTCTGCACTCCAATGTAAGTCAATGGGGCGATTTTTTGGCTATGTGCTAGAAATGAAATTGAGTGCGGATTGGATGACAGGCACCCTAGGCACCCAGGATCGGCTTTAGTTTCACGTGTATCTCTTAAGCCGGCAGAGAAAACCCACCTGATATGCGCTCCACACAATTGAATTAGAGACGCCGTTGATTTTCTATGGGAATTGCAGAAATGACTTCTAAGCCTCAAAATAATGACTTTTTTTCCTAAGGTGGTAGGAATGAAACTCAGTGCGGGCTGGATGGGGTCCCCCCTGGGCACCGCAGACCTAAGCTTGTTTAACTCCTACCTCTTAAAGGGACCGAGAAAAAATGACCTTTTCTGCACTCCAATGTAAGTCAATGGGGCGATTTTTTGGCTATGTGCTAGAAATGAAATTGAGTGCGGATTGGATGACAGGCACCCTAGGCACCCAGGATCGGCTTTAGTTTCACGTGTATCTCTTAAGCCGGCAGAGAAAACCCACCTGATATGCGCTCCACACAATTGAATTAGAGACGCCGTTGATTTTCTATGGGAATTGCAGAAATGACTTCTAAGCCTCAAAATAATGACTTTTTTTCCTAAGGTGGTAGGAATGAAACTCAGTGCGGGCTGGATGGGGTCCCCCCTGGGCACCGCAGACCTAAGCTTGTTTAACTCCTACCTCTTAAAGGGACCGAGAAAAAATGACCTTTTCTGCACTCCAATGTAAGTCAATGGGGCGATTTTTTGGCTATGTGCTAGAAATGAAATTCAGTGCGGATTGGATGACAGGCACCCTAGGCACCCAGGATCGGCTTTAGTTTCACGTGTATCTCTTAAGCCGGCAGAGAAAACCCACCTGATATGCGCTCCACACAATTGAATTAGAGACGCCGTTGATTTTCTATGGGAATTGCAGAAATGACTTCTAAGCCTCAAAATAATGACTTTTTTTCCTAAGGTGGTAGGAATGAAACTCAGTGCGGGCTGGATGGGGTCCCCCCTGGGCACCGCAGACCTAAGCTTGTTTAACTCCTACCTCTTAAAGGGACCGAGAAAAAATGACCTTTTCTGCACTCCAATGTAAGTCAATGGGGCGATTTTTTGGCTATGTGCTAGAAATGAAATTGAGTGCGGATTGGATGACAGGCACCCTAGGCACCCAGGATCGGCTTTAGTTTCACGTGTATCTCTTAAGCCGGCAGAGAAAACCCACCTGATATGCGCTCCACACAATTGAATTAGAGACGCCGTTGATTTTCTATGGGAATTGCAGAAATGACTTCTAAGCCTCAAAATAATGACTTTTTTTCCTAAGGTGGTAGGAATGAAACTCAGTGCGGGCTGGATGGGGTCCCCCCTGGGCACCGCAGACCTAAGCTTGTTTAACTCCTACCTCTTAAAGGGACCGAGAAAAAATGACCTTTTCTGCACTCCAATGTAAGTCAATGGGGCGATTTTTTGGCTATGTGCTAGAAATGAAATTCAGTGCGGATTGGATGACAGGCACCCTAGGCACCCAGGATCGGCTTTAGTTTCACGTGTATCTCTTAAGCCGGCAGAGAAAACCCACCTGATATGCGCTCCACACAATTGAATTAGAGACGCCGTTGATTTTCTATGGGAATTGCAGAAATGACTTCTGGTTCAATAAATTTTTATTGAAGAAGGTATTTTTCAGAATTTTTTCCAAACAAAACAGAAATGCAATAGAGTAATACTATAATAAACGCAAAGCAATGCAGTAAGCATAATAAGTACAAACACATACAAGAAGCATAATAAATTCAAATGCGGAGCGAGTGTGTAGCCCAAGAAAATGCAAAATCACAGTCGCCACGAGACACAAAAGGACAGAGAAGTATGAGGGAGGGGGGGGGGGGGAGGTATGAGGGAAGGGGGGGAGGGGAAGGGAGAAAAAAGGGGGGGAAAGGATGGAGGGAGCAGGGGATACAGACAGGGGAAAGAAAGATAGGGAAACTAAGAAACGCAGCGAAAAACCATGAGTCACGTTGCCTAAGAGAGGGAGGGATGCGGGCGACCCACATGCTAATAATATAATACAAAAAGCAATACTGAACAATAATATTGATGAACAATAAAATGCAAAACGACTGCAAAAGAAGGGTGGTAAAGTCGCAACAATAGCTGCAATATTCAAGGAAAACAAGGCCGCTGTAAATAACAAATATATGATAAACGCAACACAAAACGCTGGTACAGATACGGTCAAGGGAAGCAACGCAAACCAAGGAAAGGAAAGGGGGAAGGAGAAAGACATCACGAAAAAAAAACATACAGGACCAACAGACGAACTACCAATGACAGACAGGGGACATCGACAACCAATAAACATGAAACAGATACACAATCGCCTAGAAATATTACACTAGGGTGTGTAAGGTAGCTCAAGATGGGAAGAGCTACAGGGGTATAGGGGGCACTGAGTCCAGCGACAGCCAAGGAGTAGAAGGATGTGTAGGCTGACAAATCTGTTCAAGTTTAGCTGCAAGGCCGAACGGTCATGCCGCAAGAGGAGATATCCAAGCCAAATAAAGCAAAATGGGCTGCAGAAACCTGGGGCCTGTGTGGCCAAGACCTCAACGGCAAAACATAAAGACTTCATGCAGTGTGCTCAACTCCTCCAGGATCAGGAGGAAGGGAAGTTCCGCAACCGTCCGACAGTATGTTCCAGTCGCTCAAAAGCTGCATCCCTTCATCCAAATTTTGAACTAAGAAAGACTCAACACCTCTAGACACAGTCAGAGTCGACGGCGAGCTCCACTTGTAAAGAATAGCATGTTTTCTCAGCTCAGAAGTAAACGGGACCAGAGATCTGCGAAAGTTTAAGGTGGTGGACGAGAGGTCCGGGTACACAGAGATCGCCACGTTCCTGTGGACCAATCCTTTACTCTGTTTAGTTGCGGCAAGGAAGGCGGTCTTCGTGCGGAGCTGTGGAATACGGACAATAGTATCCCGAGGAACCTCAATAGGCAGATTTTTGGGCCGAGGTACCCGGCGTACCCAATCAATGCTGGAGTCCTTGGAGGCGTAATGTGGAGTATGATCGTCCACGAGGCTCTGAACATATTGTGGAAGATCTGGAGCTAAGATAGCTTCGGGAATGCCCCTTATTTTAACGTTATGTGCTCGAGAGCGGTCGTCAACAACTGCCAAGGCAGTGCGAAGATGGTCCACTTCTTCATGTAGAGCCCAATGCGAGTCAATCAGAGAGTTGTAGTTGGTAATAACTTCAGCCATTGCCCCTTCCAGCTTGTGCACTCTCTTTTCCATAACAGCGACAGAGTCTTTAATGGCTGCAATGGTGTGCTGAAACCCCTCCTGCATGAAGCGCTGCATCTTTAACAGGATAGACTTCAGCGACGGGGTGGTTAATGGCGATGAGGAATCAAGTAACTCATCTAATCCAATTGAATCACCAAAGTTAGGGGTATCAACTCCACCGGGCATGTCAACACTCACAGCCTGTGTTGTACCTCCAGAAATGCCAGCGGAATTCCTAGCGGGGTGCGGTGGAGAAGACTTTGTAGAGAGCCGGGCTGCAGCCATTACAGGAGACCGTGAAGGCTGCGGTTGCTGTCCCTGCCGCTGGATGAAGTCAGGGGCCGAAGGAGAAAGCCTGGTGCGTTGCCGATTAGGAATGGGGCCGTCCCCTCCAGAGCCCCCCCCTCCTGGTTGCTGAGAAGCCGGAGTCCGAGGAGGAACCTCCGGTGTCCCCCCCCGGCCGTCCGCTGATGAGCCGCTGCTTACCGGAGGAGTCTGCCACCCATCCCCGGCAGCTGCTAGCAAGTAGTCCAGAAGAGGGTCCGTGCGGGAGCCGGCGCCATGATGGAGCGATGGCGTAGTTTGTCGGGAGGCTTGTTGCCGCCTCCGGGCGGCCGCAGATGCTTTCTTCGATGTCTGCCGTGACATCGGGGACGGCACCGGGAGTCAGGCTTACCCAGGCAACGGTTGAAGTCAGTGAATAAGCGGGTTAGATGTCGCTAAAAGGCCGATGCAGCGGGAGCTCAGGTCCGACACGTCCTCTCTCCTCGGCAGCTAGCTCCGCCCCCCGCAGAAATGACTTCTAAGCCTCAAAATAATGACTTTTTTTCCTAAGGTGGTAGGAATGAAACTCAGTGCGGGCTGGATGGGGTCCCCCCTGGGCACCGCAGACCTAAGCTTGTTTAACTCCTACCTCTTAAAGGGACCGAGAAAAAATGACCTTTTCTGCACTCCAATGTAAGTCAATGGGGCGATTTTTTGGCTATGTGCTAGAAATGAAATTCAGTGCGGATTGGATGACAGGCACCCTAGGCACCCAGGATCGGCTTTAGTTTCACGTGTATCTCTTAAGCCGGCAGAGAAAACCCACCTGATATGCGCTCCACACAATTGAATTAGAGACGCCGTTGATTTTCTATGGGAATTGCAGAAATGACTTCTAAGCCTCAAAATAATGACTTTTTTTCCTAAGGTGGTAGGAATGAAACTCAGTGCGGGCTGGATGGGGTCCCCCCTGGGCACCGCAGACCTAAGCTTGTTTAACTCCTACCTCTTAAAGGGACCGAGAAAAAATGACCTTTTCTGCACTCCAATGTAAGTCAATGGGGCGATTTTTTGGCTATGTGCTAGAAATGAAATTGAGTGCGGATTGGATGACAGGCACCCTAGGCACCCAGGATCGGCTTTAGTTTCACGTGTATCTCTTAAGCCGGCAGAGAAAACCCACCTGATATGCGCTCCACACAATTGAATTAGAGACGCCGTTGATTTTCTATGGGAATTGCAGAAATGACTTCTAAGCCTCAAAATAATGACTTTTTTTCCTAAGGTGGTAGGAATGAAACTCAGTGCGGGCTGGATGGGGTCCCCCCTGGGCACCGCAGACCTAAGCTTGTTTAACTCCTACCTCTTAAAGGGACCGAGAAAAAAATGACCTTTTCTGCACTCCAATGTAAGTCAATGGGGCGATTTTTTGGCTATGTGCTAGAAATGAAATTGCAGTGCGGATTGGATGACAGGCACCCTAGGCACCCAGGATCGGCTTTAGTTTCACGTGTATCTCTTAAGCCGGCAGAGAAAACCCACCTGATATGCGCTCCACACAATTGAATTAGAGACGCCGTTGATTTTCTATGGGAATTGCAGAAATGACTTCTAAGCCTAAAAATAATGACTTTTTTTCCTAAGGTGGTAGGAATGAAACTCAGTGCGGGCTGGATGGGGTCCCCCCTGGGCACCGCAGACCTAAGCTTGTTTAACTCCTACCTCTTAAAGGGACCGAGAAAAAATGACCTTTTCTGCACTCCAATGTAAGTCAATGGGGCGATTTTTTGGCTATGTGCTAGAAATGAAATTCAGTGCGGATTGGATGACAGGCACCCTAGGCACCCAGGATCGGCTTTAGTTTCACGTGTATCTCTTAAGCCGGCAGAGAAAACCCACCTGATATGCGCTCCACACAATTGAATTAGAGACGCCGTTGATTTTCTATGGGAATTGCAGAAATGACTTCTAAGCCTCAAAATAATGACTTTTTTTCCTAAGGTGGTAGGAATGAAACTCAGTGCGGGCTGGATGGGGTCCCCCCTGGGCACCGCAGACCTAAGCTTGTTTAACTCCTACCTCTTAAAGGGACCGAGAAAAAATGACCTTTTCTGCACTCCAATGTAAGTCAATGGGGCGATTTTTTGGCTATGTGCTAGAAATGAAATTGAGTGCGGATTGGATGACAGGCACCCTAGGCACCCAGGATCGGCTTTAGTTTCACGTGTATCTCTTAAGCCGGCAGAGAAAACCCACCTGATATGCGCTCCACACAATTGAATTAGAGACGCCGTTGATTTTCTATGGGAATTGCAGAAATGACTTCTAAGCCTCAAAATAATGACTTTTTTTCCTAAGGTGGTAGGAATGAAACTCAGTGCGGGCTGGATGGGGTCCCCCCTGGGCACCGCAGACCTAAGCTTGTTTAACTCCTACCTCTTAAAGGGACCGAGAAAAAATGACCTTTTCTGCACTCCAATGTAAGTCAATGGGGCGATTTTTTGGCTATGTGCTAGAAATGAAATTGAGTGCGGATTGGATGACAGGCACCCTAGGCACCCAGGATCGGCTTTAGTTTCACGTGTATCTCTTAAGCCGGCAGAGAAAACCCACCTGATATGCGCTCCACACAATTGAATTAGAGACGCCGTTGATTTTCTATGGGAATTGCAGAAATGACTTCTAAGCCTCAAAATAATGACTTTTTTTCCTAAGGTGGTAGGAATGAAACTCAGTGCGGGCTGGATGGGGTCCCCCCTGGGCACCGCAGACCTAAGCTTGTTTAACTCCTACCTCTTAAAGGGACCGAGAAAAAATGACCTTTTCTGCACTCCAATGTAAGTCAATGGGGCGATTTTTTGGCTATGTGCTAGAAATGAAATTCAGTGCGGATTGGATGACAGGCACCCTAGGCACCCAGGATCGGCTTTAGTTTCACGTGTATCTCTTAAGCCGGCAGAGAAAACCCACCTGATATGCGCTCCACACAATTGAATTAGAGACGCCGTTGATTTTCTATGGGAATTGCAGAAATGACTTCTAAGCCTCAAAATAATGACTTTTTTTCCTAAGGTGGTAGGAATGAAACTCAGTGCGGGCTGGATGGGGTCCCCCCTGGGCACCGCAGACCTAAGCTTGTTTAACTCCTACCTCTTAAAGGGACCGAGAAAAAATGACCTTTTCTGCACTCCAATGTAAGTCAATGGGGCGATTTTTTGGCTATGTGCTAGAAATGAAATTGAGTGCGGATTGGATGACAGGCACCCTAGGCACCCAGGATCGGCTTTAGTTTCACGTGTATCTCTTAAGCCGGCAGAGAAAACCCACCTGATATGCGCTCCACACAATTGAATTAGAGACGCCGTTGATTTTCTATGGGAATTGCAGAAATGACTTCTAAGCCTCAAAATAATGACTTTTTTTCCTAAGGTGGTAGGAATGAAACTCAGTGCGGGCTGGATGGGGTCCCCCCTGGGCACCGCAGACCTAAGCTTGTTTAACTCCTACCTCTTAAAGGGACCGAGAAAAAATGACCTTTTCTGCACTCCAATGTAAGTCAATGGGGCGATTTTTTGGCTATGTGCTAGAAATGAAATTGAGTGCGGATTGGATGACAGGCACCCTAGGCACCCAGGATCGGCTTTAGTTTCACGTGTATCTCTTAAGCCGGCAGAGAAAACCCACCTGATATGCGCTCCACACAATTGAATTAGAGACGCCGTTGATTTTCTATGGGAATTGCAGAAATGACTTCTAAGCCTCAAAATAATGACTTTTTTTTCCTAAGGTGGTAGGAATGAAACTCAGTGCGGGCTGGATGGGGTCCCCCCTGGGCACCGCAGACCTAAGCTTGTTTAACTCCTACCTCTTAAAGGGACCGAGAAAAAATGACCTTTTCTGCACTCCAATGTAAGTCAATGGGGCGATTTTTTGGCTATGTGCTAGAAATGAAATTCAGTGCGGATTGGATGACAGGCACCCTAGGCACCCAGGATCGGCTTTAGTTTCACGTGTATCTCTTAAGCCGGCAGAGAAAACCCACCTGATATGCGCTCCACACAATTGAATTAGAGACGCCGTTGATTTTCTATGGGAATTGCAGAAATGACTTCTAAGCCTCAAAATAATGACTTTTTTTCCTAAGGTGGTAGGAATGAAACTCAGTGCGGGCTGGATGGGGTCCCCCCTGGGCACCGCAGACCTAAGCTTGTTTAACTCCTACCTCTTAAAGGGACCGAGAAAAAATGACCTTTTCTGCACTCCAATGTAAGTCAATGGGGCGATTTTTTGGCTATGTGCTAGAAATGAAATTGAGTGCGGATTGGATGACAGGCACCCTAGGCACCCAGGATCGGCTTTAGTTTCACGTGTATCTCTTAAGCCGGCAGAGAAAACCCACCTGATATGCGCTCCACACAATTGAATTAGAGACGCCGTTGATTTTCTATGGGAATTGCAGAAATGACTTCTAAGCCTCAAAATAATGACTTTTTTTCCTAAGGTGGTAGGAATGAAACTCAGTGCGGGCTGGATGGGGTCCCCCCTGGGCACCGCAGACCTAAGCTTGTTTAACTCCTACCTCTTAAAGGGACCGAGAAAAAATGACCTTTTCTGCACTCCTATGTAAGTCAATGGGGCGATTTTTTGGCTATGTGCTAGAAATGAAATTCAGTGCGGATTGGATGACAGGCACCCTAGGCACCCAGGATCGGCTTTAGTTTCACGTGTATCTCTTAAGCCGGCAGAGAAAACCCACCTGATATGCGCTCCACACAATTGAATTAGAGACGCCGTTGATTTTCTATGGGAATTGCAGAAATGACTTCTAAGCCTCAAAATAATGACTTTTTTTCCTAAGGTGGTAGGAATGAAACTCAGTGCGGGCTGGATGGGGTCCCCCCTGGGCACCGCAGACCTAAGCTTGTTTAACTCCTACCTCTTAAAGGGACCGAGAAAAAATGACCTTTTCTGCACTCCAATGTAAGTCAATGGGGCGATTTTTTGGCTATGTGCTAGAAATGAAATTCAGTGCGGATTGGATGACAGGCACCCTAGGCACCCAGGATCGGCTTTAGTTTCACGTGTATCTCTTAAGCCGGCAGAGAAAACCCACCTGATATGCGCTCCACACAATTGAATTAGAGACGCCGTTGATTTTCTATGGGAATTGCAGAAATGACTTCTAAGCCTCAAAATAATGACTTTTTTTCCTAAGGTGGTAGGAATGAAACTCAGTGCGGGCTGGATGGGGTCCCCCCTGGGCACCGCAGACCTAAGCTTGTTTAACTCCTACCTCTTAAAGGGACCGAGAAAAAATGACCTTTTCTGCACTCCAATGTAAGTCAATGGGGCGATTTTTTGGCTATGTGCTAGAAATGAAATTGAGTGCGGATTGGATGACAGGCACCCTAGGCACCCAGGATCGGCTTTAGTTTCACGTGTATCTCTTAAGCCGGCAGAGAAAACCCACCTGATATGCGCTCCACACAATTGAATTAGAGACGCCGTTGATTTTCTATGGGAATTGCAGAAATGACTTCTAAGCCTCAAAATAATGACTTTTTTTCCTAAGGTGGTAGGAATGAAACTCAGTGCGGGCTGGATGGGGTCCCCCCTGGGCACCGCAGACCTAAGCTTGTTTAACTCCTACCTCTTAAAGGGACCGAGAAAAAATGACCTTTTCTGCACTCCAATGTAAGTCAATGGGGCGATTTTTTGGCTATGTGCTAGAAATGAAATTCAGTGCGGATTGGATGACAGGCACCCTAGGCACCCAGGATCGGCTTTAGTTTCACGTGTATCTCTTAAGCCGGCAGAGAAAACCCACCTGATATGCGCTCCACACAATTGAATTAGAGACGCCGTTGATTTTCTATGGGAATTGCAGAAATGACTTCTAAGCCTCAAAATAATGACTTTTTTTCCTAAGGTGGTAGGAATGAAACTCAGTGCGGGCTGGATGGGGTCCCCCCTGGGCACCGCAGACCTAAGCTTGTTTAACTCCTACCTCTTAAACGGACCGAGAAAAAATGACCTTTTCTGCACTCCAATGTAAGTCAATGGGGCGATTTTTTGGCTATGTGCTAGAAATGAAATTGAGTGCGGATTGGATGACAGGCACCCTAGGCACCCAGGATCGGCTTTAGTTTCACGTGTATCTCTTAAGCCGGCAGAGAAAACCCACCTGATATGCGCTCCACACAATTGAATTAGAGACGCCGTTGATTTTCTATGGGAATTGCAGAAATGACTTCTAAGCCTCAAAATAATGACTTTTTTTCCTAAGGTGGTAGGAATGAAACTCAGTGCGGGCTGGATGGGGTCCCCCCTGGGCACCGCAGACCTAAGCTTGTTTAACTCCTACCTCTTAAAGGGACCGAGAAAAAATGACCTTTTCTGCACTCCAATGTAAGTCAATGGGGCGATTTTTTGGCTATGTGCTAGAAATGAAATTCAGTGCGGATTGGATGACAGGCACCCTAGGCACCCAGGATCGGCTTTAGTTTCACGTGTATCTCTTAAGCCGGCAGAGAAAACCCACCTGATATGCGCTCCACACAATTGAATTAGAGACGCCGTTGATTTTCTATGGGAATTGCAGAAATGACTTCTAAGCCTCAAAATAATGACTTTTTTTCCTAAGGTGGTAGGAATGAAACTCAGTGCGGGCTGGATGGGGTCCCCCCTGGGCACCGCAGACCTAAGCTTGTTTAACTCCTACCTCTTAAAGGGACCGAGAAAAAATGACCTTTTCTGCACTCCAATGTAAGTCAATGGGGCGATTTTTTGGCTATGTGCTAGAAATGAAATTGAGTGCGGATTGGATGACAGGCACCCTAGGCACCCAGGATCGGCTTTAGTTTCACGTGTATCTCTTAAGCCGGCAGAGAAAACCCACCTGATATGCGCTCCACACAATTGAATTAGAGACGCCGTTGATTTTCTATGGGAATTGCAGAAATGACTTCTAAGCCTCAAAATAATGACTTTTTTTCCTAAGGTGGTAGGAATGAAACTCAGTGCGGGCTGGATGGGGTCCCCCCTGGGCACCGCAGACCTAAGCTTGTTTAACTCCTACCTCTTAAAGGGACCGAGAAAAAATGACCTTTTCTGCACTCCAATGTAAGTCAATGGGGCGATTTTTTGGCTATGTGCTAGAAATGAAATTCAGTGCGGATTGGATGACAGGCACCCTAGGCACCCAGGATCGGCTTTAGTTTCACGTGTATCTCTTAAGCCGGCAGAGAAAACCCACCTGATATGCGCTCCACACAATTGAATTAGAGACGCCGTTGATTTTCTATGGGAATTGCAGAAATGACTTCTAAGCCTCAAAATAATGACTTTTTTTCCTAAGGTGGTAGGAATGAAACTCAGTGCGGGCTGGATGGGGTCCCCCCTGGGCACCGCAGACCTAAGCTTGTTTAACTCCTACCTCTTAAAGGGACCGAGAAAAAATGACCTTTTCTGCACTCCAATGTAAGTCAATGGGGCGATTTTTTGGCTATGTGCTAGAAATGAAATTGCTGTGCGGATTGGATGACAGGCACCCTAGGCACCCAGGATCGGCTTTAGTTTCACGTGTATCTCTTAAGCCGGCAGAGAAAACCCACCTGATATGCGCTCCACACAATTGAATTAGAGACGCCGTTGATTTTCTATGGGAATTGCAGAAATGACTTCTAAGCCTCAAAATAATGACTTTTTTTCCTAAGGTGGTAGGAATGAAACTCAGTGCGGGCTGGATGGGGTCCCCCCTGGGCACCGCAGACCTAAGCTTGTTTAACTCCTACCTCTTAAAGGGACCGAGAAAAAATGACCTTTTCTGCACTCCAATGTAAGTCAATGGGGCGATTTTTTGGCTATGTGCTAGAAATGAAATTGAGTGCGGATTGGATGACAGGCACCCTAGGCACCCAGGATCGGCTTTAGTTTCACGTGTATCTCTTAAGCCGGCAGAGAAAACCCACCTGATATGCGCTCCACACAATTGAATTAGAGACGCCGTTGATTTTCTATGGGAATTGCAGAAATGACTTCTAAGCCTCAAAATAATGACTTTTTTTCCTAAGGTGGTAGGAATGAAACTCAGTGCGGGCTGGATGGGGTCCCCCCTGGGCACCGCAGACCTAAGCTTGTTTAACTCCTACCTCTTAAAGGGACCGAGAAAAAATGACCTTTTCTGCACTCCAATGTAAGTCAATGGGGCGATTTTTTGGCTATGTGCTAGAAATGAAATTGAGTGCGGATTGGATGACAGGCACCCTAGGCACCCAGGATCGGCTTTAGTTTCACGTGTATCTCTTAAGCCGGCAGAGAAAACCCACCTGATATGCGCTCCACACAATTGAATTAGAGACGCCGTTGATTTTCTATGGGAATTGCAGAAATGACTTCTAAGCCTCAAAATAATGACTTTTTTTCCTAAGGTGGTAGGAATGAAACTCAGTGCGGGCTGGATGGGGTCCCCCCTGGGCACCGCAGACCTAAGCTTGTTTAACTCCTACCTCTTAAAGGGACCGAGAAAAAATGACCTTTTCTGCACTCCAATGTAAGTCAATGGGGCGATTTTTTGGCTATGTGCTAGAAATGAAATTCAGTGCGGATTGGATGACAGGCACCCTAGGCACCCAGGATCGGCTTTAGTTTCACGTGTATCTCTTAAGCCGGCAGAGAAAACCCACCTGATATGCGCTCCACACAATTGAATTAGAGACGCCGTTGATTTTCTATGGGAATTGCAGAAATGACTTCTAAGCCTCAAAATAATGACTTTTTTTCCTAAGGTGGTAGGAATGAAACTCAGTGCGGGCTGGATGGGGTCCCCCCTGGGCACCGCAGACCTAAGCTTGTTTAACTCCTACCTCTTAAAGGGACCGAGAAAAAATGACCTTTTCTGCACTCCAATGTAAGTCAATGGGGCGATTTTTTGGCTATGTGCTAGAAATGAAATTCAGTGCGGATTGGATGACAGGCACCCTAGGCACCCAGGATCGGCTTTAGTTTCACGTGTATCTCTTAAGCCGGCAGAGAAAACCCACCTGATATGCGCTCCACACAATTGAATTAGAGACGCCGTTGATTTTCTATGGGAATTGCAGAAATGACTTCTAAGCCTCAAAATAATGACTTTTTTTCCTAAGGTGGTAGGAATGAAACTCAGTGCGGGCTGGATGGGGTCCCCCCTGGGCACCGCAGACCTAAGCTTGTTTAACTCCTACCTCTTAAAGGGACCGAGAAAAAATGACCTTTTCTGCACTCCAATGTAAGTCAATGGGGCGATTTTTTGGCTATGTGCTAGAAATGAAATTCAGTGCGGATTGGATGACAGGCACCCTAGGCACCCAGGATCGGCTTTAGTTTCACGTGTATCTCTTAAGCCGGCAGAGAAAACCCACCTGATATGCGCTCCACACAATTGAATTAGAGACGCCGTTGATTTTCTATGGGAATTGCAGAAATGACTTCTAAGCCTCAAAATAATGACTTTTTTTCCTAAGGTGGTAGGAATGAAACTCAGTGCGGGCTGGATGGGGTCCCCCCTGGGCACCGCAGACCTAAGCTTGTTTAACTCCTACCTCTTAAAGGGACCGAGAAAAAATGACCTTTTCTGCACTCCAATGTAAGTCAATGGGGCGATTTTTTGGCTATGTGCTAGAAATGAAATTCAGTGCGGATTGGATGACAGGCACCCTAGGCACCCAGGATCGGCTTTAGTTTCACGTGTATCTCTTAAGCCGGCAGAGAAAACCCACCTGATATGCGCTCCACACAATTGAATAGAGACGCCGTTGATTTTCTATGGGAATTGCAGAAATGACTTCTAAGCCTCAAAATAATGACTTTTTTTCCTAAGGTGGTAGGAATGAAACTCAGTGCGGGCTGGATGGGGTCCCCCCTGGGCACCGCAGACCTAAGCTTGTTTAACTCCTACCTCTTAAAGGGACCGAGAAAAAATGACCTTTTCTGCACTCCAATGTAAGTCAATGGGGCGATTTTTTTGGCTATGTGCTAGAAATGAAATTGCAGTGCGGATTGGATGACAGGCACCCTAGGAACCAGGATCGGCTTTAGTTTCACGTGTATCTCTTAAGCCGGCAGAGAAAACCCACCTGATATGCGCTCCACACAATTGAATTAGAGACGCCGTTGATTTTCTATGGGAATTGCAGAAATGACTTCTAAGCCTCAAAATAATGACTTTTTTTCCTAAGGTGGTAGGAATGAAACTCAGTGCGGGCTGGATGGGGTCCCCCCTGGGCACCGCAGACCTAAGCTTGTTTAACTCCTACCTCTTAAAGGGACCGAGAAAAAATGACCTTTTCTGCACTCCAATGTAAGTCAATGGGGCGATTTTTTGGCTATGTGCTAGAAATGAAATGCAGTGCGGATTGGATGACAGGCACCCTAGGCACCCAGGATCGGCTTTAGTTTCACGTGTATCTCTTAAGCCGGCAGAGAAAACCCACCTGATATGCGCTCCACACAATTGAATAGAGACGCCGTTGATTTTCTATGGGAATTGCAGAAATGACTTCTAAGCCTCAAAATAATGACTTTTTTTCCTAAGGTGGTAGGAATGAAACTCAGTGCGGGCTGGATGGGGTCCCCCCTGGGCACCGCAGACCTAAGCTTGTTTAACTCCTACCTCTTAAAGGGACCGAGAAAAAATGACCTTTTCTGCACTCCAATGTAAGTCAATGGGGCGATTTTTTGGCTATGTGCTAGAAATGAAATTCAGTGCGGATTGGATGACAGGCACCCTAGGCACCCAGGATCGGCTTTAGTTTCACGTGTATCTCTTAAGCCGGCAGAGAAAACCCACCTGATATGCGCTCCACACAATTGAATAGAGACGCCGTTGATTTTCTATGGGAATTGCAGAAATGACTTCTAAGCCTCAAAATAATGACTTTTTTTCCTAAGGTGGTAGGAATGAAACTCAGTGCGGGCTGGATGGGGTCCCCCCTGGGCACCGCAGACCTAAGCTTGTTTAACTCCTACCTCTTAAAGGGACCGAGAAAAAATGACCTTTTCTGCACTCCAATGTAAGTCAATGGGGCGATTTTTTGGCTATGTGCTAGAAATGAAATGCAGTGCGGATTGGATGACAGGCACCCTAGGCACCCAGGATCGGCTTTAGTTTCACGTGTATCTCTTAAGCCGGCAGAGAAAACCCACCTGATATGCGCTCCACACAATTGAATTAGAGACGCCGTTGATTTTCTATGGGAATTGCAGAAATGACTTCTAAGCCTCAAAATAATGACTTTTTTTCCTAAGGTGGTAGGAATGAAACTCAGTGCGGGCTGGATGGGGTCCCCCCTGGGCACCGCAGACCTAAGCTTGTTTAACTCCTACCTCTTAAAGGGACCGAGAAAAAATGACCTTTTCTGCACTCCAATGTAAGTCAATGGGGCGATTTTTTGGCTATGTGCTAGAAATGAAATTCAGTGCGGATTGGATGACAGGCACCCTAGGCACCCAGGATCGGCTTTAGTTTCACGTGTATCTCTTAAGCCGGCAGAGAAAACCCACCTGATATGCGCTCCACACAATTGAATTAGAGACGCCGTTGATTTTCTATGGGAATTGCAGAAATGACTTCTAAGCCTCAAAATAATGACTTTTTTTCCTAAGGTGGTAGGAATGAAACTCAGTGCGGGCTGGATGGGGTCCCCCCTGGGCACCGCAGACCTAAGCTTGTTTAACTCCTACCTCTTAAAGGGACCGAGAAAAAATGACCTTTTCTGCACTCCAATGTAAGTCAATGGGGCGATTTTTTGGCTATGTGCTAGAAATGAAATTCAGTGCGGATTGGATGACAGGCACCCTAGGCACCCAGGATCGGCTTTAGTTTCACGTGTATCTCTTAAGCCGGCAGAGAAAACCCACCTGATATGCGCTCCACACAATTGAATTAGAGACGCCGTTGATTTTCTATGGGAATTGCAGAAATGACTTCTAAGCCTCAAAATAATGACTTTTTTTCCTAAGGTGGTAGGAATGAAACTCAGTGCGGGCTGGATGGGGTCCCCCCTGGGCACCGCAGACCTAAGCTTGTTTAACTCCTACCTCTTAAAGGGACCGAGAAAAAATGACCTTTTCTGCACTCCAATGTAAGTCAATGGGGCGATTTTTTGGCTATGTGCTAGAAATGAAATTCAGTGCGGATTGGATGACAGGCACCCTAGGCACCCAGGATCGGCTTTAGTTTCACGTGTATCTCTTAAGCCGGCAGAGAAAACCCACCTGATATGCGCTCCACACAATTGAATTAGAGACGCCGTTGATTTTCTATGGGAATTGCAGAAATGACTTCTAAGCCTCAAAATAATGACTTTTTTTCCTAAGGTGGTAGGAATGAAACTCAGTGCGGGCTGGATGGGGTCCCCCCTGGGCACCGCAGACCTAAGCTTGTTTAACTCCTACCTCTTAAAGGGACCGAGAAAAAATGACCTTTTCTGCACTCCAATGTAAGTCAATGGGGCGATTTTTTGGCTATGTGCTAGAAATGAAATTCAGTGCGGATTGGATGACAGGCACCCTAGGCACCCAGGATCGGCTTTAGTTTCACGTGTATCTCTTAAGCCGGCAGAGAAAACCCACCTGATATGCGCTCCACACAATTGAATAGAGACGCCAGTTGATTTTCTATGGGAATTGCAGAAATGACTTCTAAGCCTCAAAATAATGACTTTTTTTCCTAAGGTGGTAGGAATGAAACTCAGTGCGGGCTGGATGGGGTCCCCCCTGGGCACCGCAGACCTAAGCTTGTTTAACTCCTACCTCTTAAAGGGACCGAGAAAAAATGACCTTTTCTGCACTCCAATGTAAGTCAATGGGGCGATTTTTTTGGCTATGTGCTAGAAATGAAATTCAGTGCGGATTGGATGACAGGCACCCTAGGCACCCAGGATCGGCTTTAGTTTCACGTGTATCTCTTAAGCCGGCAGAGAAAACCCACCTGATATGCGCTCCACACAATTGAATTAGAGACGCCGTTGATTTTCTATGGGAATTGCAGAAATGACTTCTAAGCCTCAAAATAATGACTTTTTTTCCTAAGGTGGTAGGAATGAAACTCAGTGCGGGCTGGATGGGGTCCCCCCTGGGCACCGCAGACCTAAGCTTGTTTAACTCCTACCTCTTAAAGGGACCGAGAAAAAATGACCTTTTCTGCACTCCAATGTAAGTCAATGGGGCGATTTTTTGGCTATGTGCTAGAAATGAAATTCAGTGCGGATTGGATGACAGGCACCCTAGGCACCCAGGATCGGCTTTAGTTTCACGTGTATCTCTTAAGCCGGCAGAGAAAACCCACCTGATATGCGCTCCACACAATTGAATAGAGACGCCGTTGATTTTCTATGGGAATTGCAGAAATGACTTCTAAGCCTCAAAATAATGACTTTTTTTCCTAAGGTGGTAGGAATGAAACTCAGTGCGGGCTGGATGGGGTCCCCCCTGGGCACCGCAGACCTAAGCTTGTTTAACTCCTACCTCTTAAAGGGACCGAGAAAAAATGACCTTTTCTGCACTCCAATGTAAGTCAATGGGGCGATTTTTTGGCTATGTGCTAGAAATGAAATTCAGTGCGGATTGGATGACAGGCACCCTAGGCACCCAGGATCGGCTTTAGTTTCACGTGTATCTCTTAAGCCGGCAGAGAAAACCCACCTGATATGCGCTCCACACAATTGAATAGAGACGCCGTTGATTTTCTATGGGAATTGCAGAAATGACTTCTAAGCCTCAAAATAATGACTTTTTTTCCTAAGGTGGTAGGAATGAAACTCAGTGCGGGCTGGATGGGGTCCCCCCTGGGCACCGCAGACCTAAGCTTGTTTAACTCCTACCTCTTAAAGGGACCGAGAAAAAATGACCTTTTCTGCACTCCAATGTAAGTCAATGGGGCGATTTTTTTGGCTATGTGCTAGAAATGAAATTCAGTGCGGATTGGATGACAGGCACCCTAGGCACCCAGGATCGGCTTTAGTTTCACGTGTATCTCTTAAGCCGGCAGAGAAAACCCACCTGATATGCGCTCCACACAATTGAATTAGAGACGCCGTTGATTTTCTATGGGAATTGCAGAAATGACTTCTAAGCCTCAAAATAATGACTTTTTTTCCTAAGGTGGTAGGAATGAAACTCAGTGCGGGCTGGATGGGGTCCCCCCTGGGCACCGCAGACCTACGCTTGTTTAACTCCTACCTCTTAAAGGGACCGAGAAAAAATGACCTTTTCTGCACTCCAATGTAAGTCATTGGGGCGATTTTTTGGCTATGTGCTAGAAATGAAATTCAGTGCGGATTGGATGACAGGCACCCTAGGCACCCAGGATCGGCTTTAGTTTCACGTGTATCTCTTAAGCCGGCAGAGAAAACCCACCTGATATGCGCTCCACACAATTGAATTAGAGACGCCGTTGATTTTCTATGGGAATTGCAGAAATGACTTCTAAGCCTCAAAATAATGACTTTTTTTCCTAAGGTGGTAGGAATGAAACTCAGTGCGGGCTGGATGGGGTCCCCCCTGGGCACCGCAGACCTAAGCTTGTTTAACTCCTACCTCTTAAAGGGACCGAGAAAAAATGACCTTTTCTGCACTCCAATGTAAGTCAATGGGGCGATTTTTTTGGCTATGTGCTAGAAATGAAATTCAGTGCGGATTGGATGACAGGCACCCTAGGCACCCAGGATCGGCTTTAGTTTCACGTGTATCTCTTAAGCCGGCAGAGAAAACCCACCTGATATGCGCTCCACACAATTGAATAGAGACGCCGTTGATTTTCTATGGGAATTGCAGAAATGACTTCTAAGCCTCAAAATAATGACTTTTTTTCCTAAGGTGGTAGGAATGAAACTCAGTGCGGGCTGGATGGGGTCCCCCCTGGGCACCGCAGACCTAAGCTTGTTTAACTCCTACCTCTTAAAGGGACCGAGAAAAAATGACCTTTTCTGCACTCCAATGTAAGTCAATGGGGCGATTTTTTGGCTATGTGCTAGAAATGAAATGCAGTGCGGATTGGATGACAGGCACCCTAGGCACCCAGGATCGGCTTTAGTTTCACGTGTATCTCTTAAGCCGGCAGAGAAAACCCACCTGATATGCGCTCCACACAATTGAATAGAGACGCCGTTGATTTTCTATGGGAATTGCAGAAATGACTTCTAAGCCTCAAAATAATGACTTTTTTTCCTAAGGTGGTAGGAATGAAACTCAGTGCCGGGCGGGGGGGGGGGGGGTGGGGGGGGGGGGGGGGGGGGGGGGGGGGGGGGGGGGGGGGGGGGGGGGGGGGGGGGGGGGGGGGGGGGGGTAGGGGGGGGGGGGGGGGGGGGGGGGGGGGGGGGGGGGGGGGGTGGGGGGGGGGGGGGGGGGGGGGGTGGGGGGGGGGGGGGGGGGGGGGGGGGGGGGGGGGGTGGGGGGGGGGGGGGGGGGGGAGGGGGGGGGGGGGGGGGGGGGGGGGGGGGGGGGGGGGGGGGGGGGGGGGGGGGGGGGGGGGGGGGGGGGGGGGGGGGGGGGGGGGGGGGGGGGGGGGGGGGGGAGGGGGGGGGGGGGGGGGGGGGGGGGGGGGGGGGGGGGGGGGGGGGGGGGGGGGTGGGGGGGGGGGTGGGGGGGGGGGAGGGGGGGGGGGGGGGGGGGGTGGGGGGGGGGGGGGGGGGGGGGGGGGGGGGGGGGGGGGGGGGGGGGGGGGGGGGGGGGGGGGGGGGGGGGGGGGGGGGGGGGGGGGGGGGGGGGGGGGGGGGGGGGGGGGGGGGGGGGGGGGGGGGTGGGGGGGGGGGGGGGGGGGTGGGGGGGGGGGGTGGGGGGGGGGGGGGGGGGGGGGGGGGGGGGGGGGGGGGGGGGGGGGGGGGGGGGGGGGGGGGGGGGGGTGGGGGGGGGGGGGGGGGGGGGGGGGGGGGGGGGGGGGGGGAGGGGGGGGGGGGGGGGGGGTGGGGGGGGGGGGGGGGGGGGGGGGGGGGGGGGGGGGGGGGGGGGGGGGGGGGGGGGGGGGGGGGGGGGGGGGGGGGGGGGGGGGGGGGGGGGGGGGGGGGGTGGGGGGGGGGGAGGGGGGGGAGGGG